>NW_027069914.1:407686-627137 GCF_002906115.3 Quercus suber | reverse complement strand
TAAAAAAAAAAAAGCCAATTTTAACAGTAATATAAAAAAAAAAAATCATACAAAGTCCTTATAACAAGACAATAATACAACAATAATACAAAGTCCTAATGTATCAGTAGAATTTTTAATTTCATGAATCAGTAGAATTTTGTAAAATGCAGAAAACATGAACATAAGCAAGGAGCATACGAGGCCCTGCAACCAACAAAACTGGAGCTGCTGTTACTCTGCAGAGCTGAACAACAGAACAACCACCTTGGAACATCTGTGCAACATTTCCATCTTGAACCATCCTAACATAGAATGAGCTAACCCAATTACAACAATATGCCTACTGCTACTCTGCAGAATTACACGTCATAATAAATATGTCCCAGGTACAACCATGCACCATTTACACCACAACATAGAAAAATTAAATTGCCATTTACAACACAACATTCGATTGATTGAGGACTGACTCACAGCTCTTGCATTTAGTCTCCACTCTACTTTTGATATCCTTCTTAATAAGAATCATTATCTGTTCTTCAGAGTAGACCCTCCCTGCATGTAGATCCGGCTGAAAATCAACTCTTGTATCTTCAGTCCCCATGGATTCCCAACTAGCAGCTCTTGCTTTCTCACTTCCATTTTTGACCGTCCCACCTGCTTTCAACCACTCGCCATATTGTCGATCAAAGCATTTTTTTTGGAGAACCTGATGGGCAGTGTTTTTCGTCATGCCCAAGCTTTCCATAGTTATAGCAAAAAATGGAAAGCCTTTCATATTGAAAAGTAGCCCAACACCTCTCACCTTCTCCGTTTGCCACATTCCCTCCTTTTCGAATAGGTTTATCGATGGGTATCTCATGAGCTTGTCCTAGCTTGGCCTGATCTGTTTGCATTTATCGCTTGTCTATTTCGATTATTAAAGCTCGAATATGTGTGAATACACAAGAGTTTGTTTAGACCCCCAATTAAAAGTTACGGCTCGGTTGCTTTTACTCTAATTTAAACTAAGTGCGGAATAAGAGTAAATGCGTGCGAACAAACGATAAAACTACTCTAAATCATATTCATCAAATATCAACAATAAAATGAAAACTAAAAGAGTAGGGAAGAAGGATGCAAACATAAGATAACACCAAGACGTGTTATCAAAGAGGAAACCGAAGAACTCGGCGAAAACCTCTCCGCCGCTTTCCAAGCGGTAAATTGATCCATTAGAGAATAAGTTGGAGTACATGAATAACAAAATACCCTCCAAGCCTAGTCTACTCCATGTACTTGAGCCCTCTAAGCTCTTGCTACCAATTGGTTTGATGAAATCTTGTCTTCTCTAGCTTTCTCGGATCACGCCATTCAGTCCGATTGCATCCGCCAACAATTGGCTTCTTCCAATGCTTCCTAGCAGTACCAAAATCTCACTTTACACTCAGATTGGGTGTGGTAAGTGTTTTCGATATCAACCTCTCAAGGATTTGGATATGGAGAGGTAAGAGTAGAGGAAAATCACAAGAAAATGTGTAGATGATTGTGGTCGGTATATCAATCTCTAACTCTCAAGTGTGCATACTAGGGTTTTCTCTTTGAAAGCACTCCTTATAATATGTGGGTAATGAGGGCATATATAGTGTAGGTAAAGATTTAGTAGAGCAGGAATGACAAAATAACAAAACAGAATATTTTTCGAGTATTTTGTGGGAAGGCCTTACTCGCGAGATATTCGCGAAAACTCTAAGCTATCATGACTCTTCGTATTCTAGTCATATACTCTACACGTGGCTACTTCGTGGGTTAGCTTCTCGCGAGCTTCTCGTGCAATCCACTTGATCTTCAATATAAGTTTGAGTCTTCACACTCTCTCACACACAACTCTTATAATTAAAATCTCACATAAATACAGCGGAAAAAAATTGATTGAGTGGAATTACAATAAAATTTGATACAGAATAAAAACCAACACAAAATAGTTGTAAATAACAACTTTACAGATTACTTTGCCTCTGATATCATGTCCAATTTCTTCTGACATGAGCTCAAGAGGCAGTCCCCATAACTGTACCAAAAATGGAGAATGGGTGAAGGCAATATTGTTTTCCGCCATCGGCATAGCAGGAGAAGATTGTTTTCGAAGTTCCATGGACCACTTCTTTCAACCCACTCCCCAGCTGATAATTAGAGCTAAATTTAAATTGCAGGACGTTATTTCCAACTTCCACAATCCTTAGATCGATCGGATTCCCATTTTCCATGCAGATCTTTGAAGGCCCTTTGATTCTGGCTTCGATCAGTAAGGAGACGCCCAAATAAGCTTAAAGAGCATTCTTCGTTTATTTTTGGTTTACTGACTTTGGTGATGACAATATCTTCCTCTTCTTCCTTTGTAAGCTTCAATCTGTGTAGGCTGTCCTGTCCACCACTTCTTGTTCCATCTCTAAACCCAGTTACTTTACTACCTAGCCAAAAAGATGATTGATTATGATAGGAAAGACCCTTAATTAGTGAGTGAGTGAGAAAGAAAGAGGCTTGCACCATGTCGTTTGTCGAGAGCTAACTAAGTAGTGTATTGTGGGTTCCAGTTAGCTCAACTGGTAAAGTCTCTGATGGTTGTATAAGAGATCTGGGGTTCAATCCCCGCCTACACCAAAAACTGATTGGTGTCTTGGTCTTTTGATAAAGAGCTATCATCAGGAGCGGACGCCATAGGTTGAAAATCTCTCAAAAAAAAAAAAAAAAAAAATTTGATTAGTTGGCAAGTCATGTTCTTTAAGCGTGAAAAGTCTACAATGGAAAACTTTTATGTTCCTACAATAAATGTTTTGGAGAGAAAATTGTTAGCTCCTCATCCCATTGGGACCCCCTTATTTATATAAAGGAAAAAAGGTCCAATACTCCTGAGTATGACTTAGTTACATGGAATTTTTGTGCAATTGTGCCTAGATTTCTTTTAAAAATTTAATTAAAATTTAAACTCTAATTTGGTGATTTTTTATTGATTTTTGTGGTTTGATTTTGATTTAACTTCCTGTGAGTGCTAAATGCAAGAGGTAAAAAAAACATAATGAAAGAGGTAAAAAAATGTTAAATGCAAAATTAGAGTGCTACTTGGCAAGACCTCATACACTTCCGTATGAGGTCACACTTTTGTATGAGATCTTTGCTTTTATATATATATTGATTGGAGTGAAGATTAAAAGTATTCTCAAGAACTTCTAATCTTTTGTTTTTGAATTTTATCACCCCAAGGTATGCTCACTTGTTCTTGAATTCTAAAACTTATATAGTATATGTTATCAATTGCGAATAAAGTAGATCCGTTAATTTTCAGCTGTGTATGTTTTGTAAGTAATACAAACGTGTATTTTCCAACATTATATTTATTTGGGATTTTTTTCAAAATAACATCTATTCTTAAACAATTTTGTTAGTTAGCCAAGTTTTCAAACTATTTAGGAAACTAGCATTTCAAGACTAATAAGCTCTAGCTTACTAGAGCAAATCGATTCTCTAATACTCGATTTTGGATTAAAATTTTCGTGGAACTCGAGTTTTAGAGACTCGAGTTTCAGGTCTTGCAAAGTTTGTGTTCCTTTTTTTTTTTTAAATTCTCTTGACCAAATTAGTATACCCAAACCCAAAAGCTCGGCCATGGAAGTTCAGAGAGTAGAGGTTGAGATTGGACCACCACCAATGGTGGCGATGATTGTCAGAGCCTTTGTCACCACTACCTGGGGCCTTTGCTGCAGTCCGAACCAAGGGATTGGGTTAGGGAGATCTGGGTTTGTGGGGTTGTAGATCTAGGTTTGTTGTTGGTTCGTTATTTCTGGGTTGGTTGTTGGTTCGTTGTTTTTCTTGCATCGGCTTTTTTTTGGCTTGCTGTCTTTCGTGTTTGCTTCTTGCTTTGTAGCTTTGCTTTGGTGTTGTGTTTGCTTCGTTCTGTTTGCTTCAAGGAAGAGCAAAATTGAGTTTCTTAAACTTGAGATGTTAGTTTTCTAAATAGTTTAAAAACGTTGCTAATTAATAAAATTGTCTGGGGATTGGTGTTAATTTGCAATTTTTTCCTATTTATTCAATTTAGGCATACTGTCAAACTTGTTAAAAATTTGCCATTAAATTGTTTTCTCACATGAAAAAAAAAATCTATAAAATTAATAAAAATATTTTATGTGAGATTGTAATGGATATTATATATAAAAGGCCTCAGAAAGTTATATGGCAATTTAATAGGAAGCCAATTACAAGTCAAATTGTTTTGATTTTATATATACCAGCTTGTTATCCCATGCATATGCATGAATATACTTAAAAGATATAAATTAAGATGTATAGTATAATTCTTACATATAAAATTTAAGAGTTGGTATCTCATGCGCTAGGTGAGATATATACATTAAGATGCACATTATAATTTTTACATACATAATTTAAGAGTTGGTATCTCATGTGCTAGGCGCATGAGAGAATTTTCCATAAATTAAATATTATTGATAGTCATTCTTATTTTTTTTTACTCTTTAAAAAGTCTTGTAAGACTATTGTTAGGTAGAAAATGTAAATTGTCCATTTTAAAATTTTTTAAAGCTAAATAATTCTAGACTCTTTGATTTTTGTATACAATAACTCACATGGATGGATATTTATGATGTGATCCCACATTTGACTTTAAAATTAATAAATAAAACTATCTCTAAAAATAAATCATTTAGGATGCATGGCGTAAAATTGCACTTCAATTGTAGACGTGTATGGTCCACCTGCTTGTGAGAGGCTGGCCTCATGCGCCTAACGCATGAGAGATTTTTCCATAATTTTAATATTATAGATAGTCATTTTTTTTTAACTCTTTAAAAAGTCTTGTAAGACTATTATTAGGTAGAAAATGTAAATTGTCACTCTGATTGCTTCTCGCCCTTTTGATTGCTTGGCGTTCCAATTCCCCTTTCCTTGTCCTTTTAGCCTTTGAGAATCTGCTTTCTTCAATGCGTGAAGTTTATAGCAGTTAGGTCTTGTGTGTCCTCTAACTCCACAACTCCACAATGGTGGCAGGAGTTTTGAACTTGAGGACCTCTTTGAGACTTTGGAAGAGATTTCCCTTTAACCTTGGGTTTAGCCACATATGGATTTTGAGGTTAGGTCTTGTGTGTCCTCTAACTCCACAACTCCACAATGGTGGCAGGAGTGTTGAACTTGAGGACCTCTTTGAGACTTTGGAAGAGATTTCCCTTTAACCTTGGGTTTAGCCACATATGGATTTTGAGGTTTTGTCAAAACCTTTTGAGCTGTTCCATTTGGCTTCTTCTCCACTTTTACATTCTCAACACTAGGTGCTGCTACCATTGGTTCCTTAACTTTAACAAATTTCATCTCCTTGGGCACATTGGCACTTGAACTACTCTCTCCGGAATATTTTAAGCCACTTTTGTCAGAAAAAGACTTTTGATGTGCAAGCACCATGTCAAGTTTCTTGGAGGCAACGTGCTCCACTTTGGCATTAGCTTGAATCACTTCAAGCTCAAGAAACTTGATCTTGGAGTAGGCCTCGGTTAGTTTTCCATTCAGCGCCTTAACTTCACACTTCGTTTTCTTGTACCTTACAAGTATACTCTTGTAGTCTTGTTCAGCTTTCTTCATTTTTCTGATGACTGCCTTAGCCACTCTAGCATACTCTTCGGTTTTCTCAAGAAGAGAATTTTAAGATTCTTGCAGTTCCTTGGTTCCTTCATCTTCTTCCCCAATTCCTATAGACTCTACTTCGGTGTGCCCGCCAAGTTCTTCCACTAGAAGGCTCAAATCTTCCGATGAGTCCACGGGTGCAATGGTCATAAATGTGGAGTAATTTCCTTCTCTATCACAAATTTCTTCTGAATCAAAATTTAAACCATCTAAGTCACTAAGGGTAGTTGCAAAGACTTTACCCTTCGCTTTCAAATACATGGGGCATTCTTCCTTCACATGCCCATGCCCTTTGCACTCAAAGCACATGACCATTTTAGACGATGAGGAGTCTTTTGAATCCTTCTTTAGTTCTTCTTGAAGTCTTTCTTGTCCTTCTTGAACTTTGAGAATTTGCCATTCTCAAAAGACTTTCCATCTCTCTTGAAATTTAGGAACTTATAGAAGTTCTTAACAAGATATGCCACATCCTTTTCAACTTCATCCTCATTCGAGGAGTCTTGAGCTTCTAATCTCTCATCGACTATCTTGAGAGCAAGTGATTTGCTCTTCCTTTAAGATGGTAGAGATAGCTCATAGGTTTGAAGAGAACTGATGAGTTCTTGAATTTTAATCTCATCAAGGTCTTTGCTCTCTTCGATGGCAGTGACCTTTGCACGGAAACTTTTGACAATGACTGTAGAATCTTCCTCACAATCTTGGAGTCCTCTGTCTTTTCTCCCAAGTTGAATTTCTCAATCATCACTTCATTTAGCTTCCCATAAAATGAGTCGAATGACTTGTCTTTACTCATCTTCAGCTTCTCGAAGCGTGTGGTAAGCATTTGCAACTTGCTGTCCTTCACCTTTTTGGTGCCTTCATAGGTCATCTCCAAGATTTGCCACGCCTCCTTGGCAATTGTGACATGAGAGATCCTGTGAAATTCATCAGGAGAAACATCACAGAAAATAGCATTTAAAGCTTTGCTATTAGCATTAGCTGCCGGAAGAGCTACCTTATCCCATGTGGATTTGGCGGCCTCCGGCCTAGTTCATCCTATTTCGACAGCGTCCCAAACACTGTCATTAATAGAACATAGAAATGCCTTCATATGAACTTTTCAAAAAGCGTAATTGCTCCCATCAAAGTATGGAGGAGCATTAAGCGATTGAGATTGATCCATCTCAAAAAGGGTTTAGGATCACACTTAGGTAATAAAACCACAGCAAGTGTACCCGCTCTGATACCAATTGAAAACTTGAAAATGTGTGAAAACATAAGAGTTGTTTAGACCCCCAAATTAAAATTAACGGCTTAGTTGATTTTACTCTAACTTAAACTAAATGCGGAATAGAGTAAATACGAGCGGATAAACAATATAACTACTCTAAGCCATATTCATCAAATCACAACAGTAAAATGAAAGTTAAAAAAGTAGGGAAGAAGAATACAAACACAAGATAACACGCAAATGTGTTATTGAAGAGGAAACCGAAGAACTCGGTGAAAAACCTCTTCGCCGCCCTCTAAACGGTAAATCGATCCACTAGAGAATAAGTTGGAGTACAGAAATAACAAAAGACCCTCTAAGGCTAGTCTACCCCATGTACTTGAGCCCTCCAAGCTCTTGCTACCAACTGACTTCGCCAAGCCTTGTCTTCTCTAACTTTTCGGATCACACAATTCAGCCCGATTGCATCCACCAAACAAATGGCTTCTTCCAATACTTCCTAGCAGTACTAAAACCTCACTTTATACTCAGGATGGGTGTGGTAAGTGTTTGGGCTATCAACCTCTCAAGAATTTGGAAATGGAGAGGTAGGAGTTGAGGAAAACTGCAATAGATTGTGTAAAGGATTTGGGGGTATAACAATCTCTCATTCTCAAGGGTAGTGGCTAGGGTTTTCTCTCTAAAAAGCACTCCTCAACATATGTGGTTAATGTGGGTATATATAGTGTGGGTAGGGATAAAGTGTATCAAATATGACAAATTGGCAAAACAGAATGTTTCGCGGGTATCTCGCGGAAAGGCCTTACTTGCAAGACACTCGCGAAAACCAACTGTCACCATCTATCTTGACTCTTCGCATTCCAGTCATGTGCTAAGCACATGCTTCACTTCGCGGGAAGGCTACTCGTGAGCTACCCGCGAAAACTTCTTTAGTTTTCAATTACCTTGAGTCTTCACACTTTTTTTACACACAACCCTTACAATAAAATTCCACATAAAATACATGATACAAAAGATTGAACATAATTACAATCAAATTTGGCACAAAATTAAAGTCAACACAAAATAGTTGTAAATCACAACTTTATATTTATGATATAATCCCACATTTGACTCTAAAATTAAGAAATAAAATTATTTTTAAAAATAAATAATTTAGGACACATGGCACAAAATTGCACATCAATTGTAGAATCTAATTAGATTTTCTCTAAGCTTTAATTACACACACACACACACACACACACACACACACACATATAAGATTACTAGTCGCTAACCTGTGCAAAGCATGGGAAGACTAGTTAAGAGATTTTAAAAAATAGCATTAATATTTTTCAATGAATTTTTTCACTCTCTCTCACTTTGTAAAATTTATAATTTTCTCCATTATTTGATTTGTCTTCGCAAATGCATATTAATATGAAACATATAATTCATTAATTAAAAATTCCATCGTAGGAAGGCTACTGTTCCTTTTTTGAGAAAATAAGAATACTATTCTAATGTTGCAATTTGGGTTTTTATTATGAAACTTATAATGTACTAAAAATACCAATTATGTTAATGGCTCAGTATGCCTAAATGCATATGAAAAATTAACAAAAAAAAAAAAAAAAACAGTGGAAACTATACCAAGAGGAACAACATTGACTTAAACTAATGCACAAGTAAGATATTTTGTAAGACACATGTTGTACATTGGAAATCTATTTTGTACCTGAGACAATTTTTGTTTGGCTAAGGAAACAATATATTTTGGTACCAATCAATACCCGTGTAACATTTTGAAATTATTGTTATATATATATACTAAACTTAATGTTTTGCAAAATGCTAAATGTAAGGGCATGTTTTGGTTCCTAAGCCTAAAAGGTAGAAGGATTTAAGCCCAAAGAGTCCAACACAATGAATTTTTAGAGAGTGGGCTGAAAACTAGGCTTCAATGAGCTGGACAACAATCATAATGGGTTAAAGATGACAAGAAAGCAAAGATAAACAAGTTTCGTGCAAAGAAAATCTTCCTTGGCAAAGTTCGAGGAGAGCAGATCTTGTATAGGCCTTTTTTCAATTGCTACAGTGTTTTTTCTATAGATTCTCCAACAATCCCCTGTAATTGGGGTCTTTCTTCTTTATATTACCTTGTTTTCTTCATCTCAACCCTTCACGTGTAGATTAAGCTGTTGACTCTTATCCTTGTCCCATCAGCACCTTCCTGAAGTCTTTGGGAATAGCTGTAAGGTTGAATATCACTGTTCAGGTATCACTTTTACATTAATGCGGCTAGAGAGTTAGCTACAGAGCTATTAATGCGGTGGTAGCAATATTTTCTTAGATATTTCTTAGTTTCCCTCTGTCCTATTCTTTCTTGATGTTTATCCTTACTAGTAGAATCGTCTAGAGCCTAACTCTTGATGTCAGACCAAACATTCTGACCTCTGCTTTGCTTGGCCGAAGAAGCATTTATCCTCGAACAACCTTACCGAACNTTTTTTTTTTTTTTTTTTTTTTTTTTGGTCTCTTAGAAGGATCTGGTAGTGTATGTTTCCACCGTACATTTAGCAGCTCTTTGCATGTTTTTTTTTTTTTTTTTTTTTTTTTTTTTTAAATGTGGTACTTCTAGAGTCTATCCATATTAATTGGGCGAAGCATCTCTTCCCCCATCAAAATCTGTGATTCTTATAGCACCTCCAGATATGATTTTCTTAATGATAAAAGGCCCAGACCACCTTGGTTTCATCTTCCCTCTTGGATCAAAACTCTCATCTCTAAGCACCTTTAGGACCAAGTCTCCTTCCTTAAGGTTTCTTGGTTTCACTTTCTTGTTAAATGCCCTAACAATCCTTTTTTGGTACCCTTGTGCATGATATTGTGCCCTAGTAATCTTTTTATCTATCAAAGCCAATTGTTCATATCTCGCCAATACCCTCAAAGATTGTATCTCCACCTTAATAGGACCACCGCCTCACTACCATAAACCAAGGAGAAAGGTGTTGCCCCAGTCAACACACGGATAAAAGTTCTATAACCCCATAAGGCAAACAGAAGCTTCTCGACTCAATCTTTGTATGTTACTACCATCTTGGCTAGTATGTTCTTCACATTCTTATTAGTTGCTCCTACGGCCCCATTAGCTTGTGCTCTCTATATGGTGAAGACTTGTGATGCTCAATGTTGTATAATTCCATGACCCTTCGAACTTCTCCCTTAAAGCAGGAACCATTATCAAAAATGATCTTTTGGGGAATCGCAAGCTGACATATGATGTTGTTTCCCAAGAACCGAGCCACATGCTTAGCCTTCAATATGGAGTAAGAAGCTGCTTCTATCCATTTGGTGAAATAGTCAATTGCTACCAAAATATATTCATGCTCATTTGAAGCCTTAGGAGCTATCCTTCCGATCACAAATATGCCCCAAACCGAGAATGGCCATGAAGAAGTCATGCTATACAACTCACTAGGCGATACATGGTTCAAGTTGGCATGTGTCTAACAATCATGGCAACTCTTCACATAGTCCACACAATCAGTCTCCATTGTATTCCAGTAGTACCCTATCCTTAAGATCTTCTTGGCAAACATTCTTCCATTCATATAAGGACCACAAAGCCCTTGATAAACTTCTTCCATTGCTCTTTTGGCTCCTTCTCTCTTCAAAACAATGAAGGTGTATGCCATCATAGGATCTTCTATAGAGTTATCTCCCACATAGGATGTATTGTGTTGCCATCATCGTAATGGAATGATGTTCACTCTTGTCAACACCATCCGGATACGCCCCTAGTTCCACGAACTTCATGATGTCATAGTTGAATGAGAAAAATTATGATTGCTAGCCATGGATGACTTTTGATTGTGATTATTGTGTTTTGCTAACCTTTATGCAGAGATTTTTCGCAGGAGAATTCGTTGAAATAAGCTGCATCAATTCCAAATCAGGTTTGAAATAGGTTTCAGAGAGTTTGTAGCTGACTAAGAGAGAGTTTCCTGATCACAAATGAAGTAAATGTCTTTCAAAAAACACGAAAACGCAAAGCGCAGATTGGGAGACCATAAGGAGTCAACCCACCATGGCGTGAGTGTCATGGTATGGCTTAGTGCAATTCGGCATTCTAAAAGTGCCGAACGGCACTCCAAAAGTGCCGAATGGCACTCTTCAGTTGCCAAGTGGCACGCAGCCCCTCGGTCCTACACTCATGCAATTTCATGTAGTTTCATGTTCTCATGTAACTTTATACGATCATTTGACACTCAAAAAGATTTTTTTTAATCAAATTGAGACATTCTAACAAGTCTAACACACTTGTTTTCAAAAAAATCATCACTTGCATCATTGTTCTCAAAAAGTGATCAACTCAAGTTTTCTTAAGACTCATGGATTTATGTTACAAACTAGGGGCATTCACCCACGCCTTATGCATTTTCCAAAAAAAAAACCACCATCATTTTTTTTTAAGAGAAAAAAAATCATCACTAAAGATTTCCAAGAATCATGCATCCTTTTGTATACTAGGGCATTCGCCCATGGCTCATTTTTCAAAAAAAAAAAACCACTATCATTTTTTTTCCAAAAAAAACAAATCAAAATCAAAATCAAGATTTTCAAAAATCATGCATTCCTTTTAAACTTAGGGCATTCATCTCCACCTTATTCAAGTAAGTGCAGATTCCAACAGAGCCAAGCAGGATAAGTTTAAATCAATACTATAAGATCTCATCAGGTGAATTCTAAACTTGTCTTATTTAAAGTTTCTACATGATCCAAGGTGATACCAAGGACAAAGAGCTAAACATGGAAAATAATACAAGATTGTCAAAGAAACACTTCCTTTTTGTTTTGCAGGAAAAATAAACATACAAGTCATGCATCATTAGGACTCCGAGTCCGCCTACGAGAGGATCTCCTTGATCCACCTCTAGAGGAGCCACCTTCAGTATTTCCTTCTTGAATTGCAAAAAAGCGAGGATCGTATTGACGATTTTCACGTTTGAGGCTCCTAATCCTTTCCTCTAAAGCTCTCCTGATAGAGTCAGTAGTTCCCATTCGATGTGCCTAAAAAGTCAGCAAAATCAAGTGCTAAAGACATTATCAAGCAAAACTCAAGCCAAAGATAGTCAGAAAACAACATGGCATACCCAGTTAGAGTCATTGATCACATATTGGGAGGACTGAGTACGAGCCAATAACTGCAAGCCTCCAATCATCCGCATGCTTTCTTCCACAAGATCCACATCAACCTAAAGCACAACTCTACCGAGTTAGAATCCATTCAAGAAATAAGGACAAAGAATTGAACATTCAAGAACACATCGGATCGGGCCAAGGAACATTTGGCACATGCTCTAGCCTAGTTAAAGGCATGGAACTATACATTCCATCAAGATTCATCACATCATACTGCCATGCCGGAAAATGAGGATAAGTTTTTGTGAAAGAACTAGAAGAACCACCAGCATGGTGAGGAAAGGGAATCTCTTTCTCTTCCTCTCCTTCAGAAGATGGAGGCTAAAAATCCAATATGCAAATATTGTTACCAAGCAGAAATATGGAAAAGGAATTGGCAGAACTTTAATCTCAAGAAGGAAGGAAAATATTGTTCTGCCAACCAAACAGCTTTGCAGATGATCCCGAACAAATTCAAAATAAGCTCTTTCTGCTCCTGCAACAATGTAGCCATCACGGGCCCGAGCAATCTCTTCATCAGCCAAAAGGTCAACCAACCGAATAGTGTGACAAGGATGAGCCAGAATTGTGGCAAGAGGATGCACATGTTCAACTTGGGGCAACACCTGATCACCAAGATACCTGTACTTTGCATGCCCACATTCAAACAATACTTGGCGGCTATTTAGTTCTAGAGCCGGCTCACACTCAGCATACCCTTCACATCCAACCCAAGGATTTAAGTTCATCTGAAAAGTCACAAAGAAACTTAGAGAAGAGACCGGATCATAACCAAGTGTCAGGGATTTAAAAAGGAGAAAGAAAGAACTTACATCATCAATAGTTAGATTGTCAATCATCAAGCGCCAAATCTCCAAAGAACCGCCTAAAGGGTGGAGACAAGCGATGTTTAGGCAACCAATGAAGAAATCTAGGACAAATGCCAGTAACCTCCTCCCAGATTTTAGGACCAACCCTAAAATACTCATACATCCAAACCTGAAAAATTCACAACACCATTACCACATAGCCAAAATAATTTTCATAGCCGACACATAGCCAAAATAAATAACAAACCTCACCTGCCAAAAAAATGGAGCCCTACCCAAGCTTCAAAGACTCTGCCTAGAGAGTTGGGTCATAAAATGCATCAGAGTAGCATAGGCCATGCCGCCCAAGTCATAATTATGGATTTGTTCAATTTTTCTAAAGCTCCCCAGGTAGCATAGATTCACAGTACTGCTTAAATCAGGAGACAAGAAAGTCCCAATAAAAAGAAGCATGAACATACAAGCAGCCTTTGCCACAGTCTCACTTTGGGGAATACTCTCACATAACCAAGAAAAAGGAACATTGTTACTCCTCATTCTAGAAGGCATTTCACCTAGAAGTTTCTTGAGCTCAGTTGAAGTATGGGAATCATTGACAAGAATTCTTTTACCACCCAACCTCAGACCAATGATGACAAAAAAGTCACAAGGTATCAACATTACCTCCCCAATGTTTGGAAAATGAAAAGTACAAGTAGTGTCCCAAAAGCACTCTGCTAAGGCAAGAAGTAACTGAAGATCCTTGTACTCATGTGTCTTATGATTTGACAAAGCTTCGAAGAAGATGACAAAGCCTGCTTCATTGATGACGTTTTTTATGCTAGGAGACAATGTTGCCCATGTACTTTTCAACATTTTGAGACTCCCTTAACTCTTGAGGCTCTACAACATAAAAATTCAAGTCATCAATTTCCATAACCAAAAACATATAACCAAAAAATTTCCATACCCAAAAAAATATTCTCACAATCAATACCCCACCACCACAAAATCAAATCAATGCCCCACCAAAATGTCACCACTACCAAATTTATCACATATCCATACAACCACCAAATTTTTCCAAAGCTATGCAAAAAGAAAATTTCCACGTGTCCAAGAAAAAATTCCCACAACTTCATGCACAAATAAATTCTCACTTACCCAACAAAAATTTTCCACAATACCCACAAAATTTGCCAATACCCATAAATCTATCCATGCACATACCCACAAAATTTTGCCATGTTCATAAAACAAAGTTTACACATGCCAACATGCAAACAAGTTTTCCACATACATCATGAGCACATTCATATAAGTCAAACACAAAGTTTTCACAATGCCAATACTCCCAAAATCCAAACCAAAGTTCATCCAACAACATCACAAATTACCTACATTGTCAAAATTTCAAAAGCCACCAACATTACCTAAATTGCACCATGATCAAAGAAAAAACACACTTCAAGAATGCTCCAAAACCAACATTCCAAACATGATCAATCACACAATGCCCCCAAAATTTCAAAAGTGACAATATCTCACCATGAAACTTTCAATGAAACATGTAACAACATTTTTCCAAGAAAAGAAACCAAAGAAAAACTCACCTTAATGTCCACATGACAATATGGAGCATGGCTCCTAGAGTCTTAAAGAAGTCCATCATCATTATTCGAATCAAATGTTGGATCATATTTCTTACCATGAGAAGCTAGAAAAGAAGATCCCTTAAACGAAGAAGCCATTTTAATGCAAAGAAAATGGGTTTCACCAAAAATGGGTGTGGGATGAAAGTGCCTAAAACACAAAGATCTAAAGAAATATTGATAGAGATGAATGAGGGAGAGTTGAGAAGCTTAGAAAAGTATTTTTTGTGAGAAGAAATGGTGAAATGAAGAAGAAAAATCAAGAGGAAGAAGAAGGTGAATAGTGCCAATAGAGGAAGAGAAGTTGATGGAAAATGAAACTAAAAAGCAAAAAGAGAGAAACAATGAAGTGAGGGGCCAAAATTTTGGCCCCCACACTCTTTAACTTAGCAAAAGTTGAGTCAACTTAGTCATTAACGTGGCTTAGCAAAAGTTGAGTCAAACTGAGTTGACTCAGTCAACCCAAAAAAAAAGCCTTTCATTCCCAAGCTTTCAATTTCACATTCTCAATGCCCAAATTTTAAAAACCTAAATCTCTAGTTTTTTTTTTTTTTTTTAAATAAAAAAATTCAAACTTCAGATTTCATTATCAAAATTCCAAGCCTTAATTTTCAAAATTCTAAGGCTCAAAATTTCAGATTTCAAATAAAAAATCTCTTAGTTCTAAAGTCTTTAGAATTTGAAATAAGAATTTCTAAACTTCCAAGTTTCAAAAATCAAATGTTTCTCAAAAGAAAAATCTTTTGTCAATTAAATTTTTTTTGACAAAATTCAAATCAAGAGTGAGCAAATGAAAATCACACATCTCAAAAATGGTGCGACCATGAAGCACCTATCAGTTAAAGTCTAATTATTATTTTGACTTTTTACAAAAAGCAAATCTAGATTAAGGTAGAGAAGATCCCCTTGATCATCAGTTCAGTTCCAGATTATCAAAGTAGAGGAGATCCCTTGATCATCATTTCAGTTCCAAATTATCGAAGTAGAGGAGATCCTTTAAATATCATTCCAAAGCCAAATCGAGGTAGAGGAGACCCCATTGATCATCATTTCAATTTTAGATTTTCAAAGTAAAGGAGATCCCTTTGGTAATCATCCCAAATCCAGATTGAGGTAGAGGAGACCCTTTGATCATCATTTCAATTCCAGATTATCAAAGTAGAGGAGATCCCTTTGATCATCATCCTGAAGACAAGTTGAGGTAGAGGAGATTCCCTTGATCATCATTTCAGTTCTAGATTATCAAAGAAGAGGAGATCCCTTTAATCATCATCCCAAAGATAAGTTGAGGTAGAGGAGATCCCTTGATCATAATTTCAGTTCCAGATTATCAAAGTAAAGGAGATCCCTTTGATCATCATTCCAAAGCCAGATCGAGATCAAAGTAGAGGATGAACGGTTTTAGACCCCTTAAAACAACCAGATTGGTTAGCCTAGATTAATTAGCCAAGTTGTTACTTAGTCAAATTATGCAATTCTAGGTTAAAGCAATCAAATAATCATATCAAAATAATAAAGCAGCGGAATAATAAAAGACACAATGATATGATCACCCAGGAAACCACACGGTAAAAACCTAGGGAGGATTTGACCTAGCTATCCTCAAGGTAAACCTGAATCCACTATGCGAAAGAATCGAAGTTCATACAGAAGGACTACAAGCTCCCCGCTTGACTTCCTAATGCTACCCACCAGTAGAACTTACTGACACGACCACGTGCAAGCTCCAAATCCACGGACTCCTTCTTTCTTGGATTCTTCAATCAGCTACAAGCACCCACGCTTGATATTCTTTAAGCTTCAATGGTAGCAACCAAGTTGATCATCAAGATATTGATACTATCTCTAACTTGAAAACCCTAAGCTTTGTGTAAAGGAAAACTCCTCTAGATCTCACAAGAGATTTACACAAAACAGCAATATGAGCAACAAAGACTTAAAGAGGTTTGGGTACAAAACCCTAAAAATAAAAGGAGGTACAAGAGGCACTCTAATCTCTCTCTCCAAAAGTCCTCAAAAACGTGGCTTAGGGTTTCCTTTATATAGTGGGAGAAGTAGATCTGAAACCCTAATCCTTAATGGGCTTAAGCTGCTGTTTGGGCCGACTTAAAATTCTACAGATACGATTTTCGATCGATCAAGCCTGTTCTTCGATTGATCGAACCAGGCAGAATATGAAGTCTCCTTCCTGCAGCTTGTATGTTCCTGAATCTTGACTTGAATCACCTTGAGCAACCTATAGACTCTAAGATCTATATCTAAACAAGTTTGTGTTCACGATTTGCCAATTGTTCTAAACATTTAGAACCTAACAGAGGAGATCCCTTTGATTGTCATCCCAAACAACTCTTCAAGATCAGGAAAGGAAAGTTTCCCGGTAACCCCAGTTGCTAAGAATCATTCACCAACTAAGTCCAGTATTTTCATTTCTTTTTTAGTCAAAAGATAAGGCTAGTTCTATGTTCCAAGGTTTTAGGTTCGAAGGTTGGGTAATCTTTGAATATTCAACCTTAATTAAATCATGATCGCTAAAATCAGTGTCTTTGTCTTACAATGACATTCACTTTTCAAGCTCTGTCAATAAGGGGCATTCTGTAGACACTCAATTTTGAACTCATGATTTAATCAAGTCGAATGACTTGAATGGCCAATCCATGTACCCTAAAAATCATAATTGCATTACATGCATCATTTTGTCTTTGCATTACACGCATTAATTCATTCATTGCATATCATAAAAAATGATCTTGGGATTCTAATGGTCGCAGCAGTGTTTCCAATTATCAAATCGGACCATCGGATCGAAAGATATTGCATGATCAAGTTTGCACAATCAATATGCATTGTGTCTAGGTAGAATCGACCACACATGATCAATTTAAATTAATTCTAATTGGTTAAACGATTAAAATTAATTAAATAATTTTGTGATTGGTTTGTTAATTAGTGTTTAAAATAGGGATGCATCATGCATGCATAGGAATAAAAGGGATGATTGGATAATAATAAATTGTGGATAGTCTGAACTTTATCAATATTTATTTTAGGGTATTTATCTACAAGATAATTGTCCTTAAATATCTTGAATTATTCAAAAAAAGAGATGAAAAATCATAGGTGGAGGATGAAAACTCGTCTAGGTACAAGGACTAGCCAAAAAAACCCTAGAAGAGGAGTCCAAACGGCACTTGAACACAAAAGTGTATTCAGAGCCATAAGGCCAATTTTTGACACTTTTGGAGTGCCAAACAGCACTCTAAAATGGTTGAATTTCCCTAATGTGGGCTTTGGCCCAATGGCCTTCAGGTGACGATTGTGCATACCCTTTTCGATCTTTTCGCAAAAGGATGCGTTTCGATTCAAACCTTAATCGTCCATACCTATTTTTTAGAGTCTTCTGACCTCTATAAGTAGAAACTGAACCTCATAATTCAACACCTCTTTTTTTACACTCTAAGAGGCATACATTTTTTACTCTCAAACCACCCACATTTCTAATCTCCTCTCTGAGTGTTGCTACTTTAATTAGGTTTTTTAGGTTTCAAATAGAATTGAACAAATTTCTTTGAACTCTAAAACATCATCTTAAGAACAAAGTGTGCTCATGCAAGAGGTTGTTTCCTTCACCCTTTTTCTTGTGATGTGATGATGCATGTTATATCTCTTTCTTTTTCAAATATCTATAACATGAATTTTTAATTGTTGTTTTGTTAAACTATGATTGTTTTTTATGTGCTTGTTCTAATCTTTTTCTTGAATGCCAACAAATTTGCATGTGAACAATTATTTTTCTTAAAACAAAACAAATCTGCATCTTTATAAGATGTAGATCTAAATTTTTCTCAATATAAAAACAGATCTACGTCTTCCTTAGATGTAGATCTAAGTTTTTTCAAACAAAAAGAGATCTGCACCTTTATGAGATGCAAATCTAAATTTTTATCAAATCAAAACTGATTTGCATCTTTCTTAAGATGCAAATCTAATTTTCTTAATACATGCAAATTGTTGAAATAAAGAAAGAGATTGTGTATTATTGTGTTTGTGTTTATTTTAATTCATGATTGCATAAATTTGGATTATGAGTGAAACTCTCTTCTTAAAAAATCTTTTTCATTCTTTGTAAAACATATAACAAAACATATCTGAATTTTTATCGTCAAAAAATCATTCTTTTATGTATAACAAAACAAATATAAATTTTTATCATCAAAAACCTTTTTTTTTTTTTTTAACTTCCCACAAAACAAATCTATATTTTGACAAACTAAAATCAGTTTTTTTCTTAACAATAAAAATAGATCTGATTTTTTAAAAATAAAAGAAAAGATTTCATTCATAAATAAATTTGTGTGATTTAAGTTTTGTCTCACATGTTCAACATATCATTCATGACATGCATAAGAAAGTACATTGGTCACAAGAGTCTAGAAAACCGGACTTTGTCTGGGTGGAATGAGTGCCTAACACCTTCCCATTCAGTAACCTAGCATCCGGATTTAGGTTTTTGGTTTAGTAGATCTAGCCTTGTCTTCATTTATTTTGAGTAGAATGTAACTAGGACAATAGGCCATATAATTATTTGTTAGGTTGTAACTATGACCCAAAGCTATGTAATTTTCAAGTTTTTCAAGATATGTAATTTTTATTCAATCAATGAATGGAACAATTCAGTCATGTATTTTGTAATTAGTATTTTTTTTCTTATTTTTTGGTATAAAGAAAAATAAGTGGCGATTCCATACCACTTACCTAAAAAGAGAGGTGCCTTAAAAGGTACCCGAATCTCTCTTTTTTGAGGGACGCTTTTCGTCGAGGTCTCTCACAGATAATACCTCATGGAAAGTTATGGGTACTTTCAAAGCTCTTTACAAGATTGGCCCAACAGATATAGTTGTGGAATTTCATGTCATGGACATCACTCCTAACTATAACCTTCTCTTAGGAAGGGCATGGCTTCATCCTATTAAGGCTACTCCCTCTTCTCTACACCAAAAGATGAGGATCCCATGGAAGGAAGGAATTGCCATAGTGCTCGGTGATGGTGAGATCCTAACATCGGTTTGTGAACTTGAAGAAGGAGGAGGTGAGTTTCAAATGAGTGGCTTTGAATTTGTGAACATGGCTGATTATGGGTTGAAGGATGAAAGGTATACTTCGGATTTGGTCACATATTGTAGCCATAAGGCGATTGCAATGATGAAAAACATGGGGTACATGCCTAGTATGGGTCTTGGAAAAAAAGGAAAAGGGGTGGCTGAATTCCCCAATTTCAAGACTCAACGAACCAAGGAAGGTTTGGGATTCTTCGAAGGCTGCAATGGAATCAAGAAGAACCTTGGTACCCTCAATGAAATATTTGTGAAAGAAGGTGGAGACTTTCCTTTTTGTGGCTTTCCCGAACTTTAGGTAGGTAAGGATGGAAAGGTGTATCCGGGTTGATAGATATTTTTCAACAAAAAGCTCACTTTCAAGGAAAAGCCTATAGTGGTGATCAAGGAGGTTCAAGAAGAAGTCGATTGGGTGGATTATATTTATTCTGAAGCAATGGAGACTATGCTGAAGATGGAGGGGAACGTGTTCGCCATCACTAAAGAGGAGCCAAATGATCATTCTGCCTTTATCATGCCTGTCATGGGGCAACTTAATAATTGGACTTGGGTTGGTTTTCTAAAAATGCAGGAAAGAAAGCGTATAGTGCAAGTCCCAATGTACTTTTTAACATTTTTAATAAAATGAATTTTGATTTGGCTTGTTTTGATGTGTCCCATAATTTTGAAATTTCGCACATAAATGATTCAAAAGAATTTGAAAATGAAATTAATAAAAAATTGGAATGGAAAATTGAACCTAAGGAATCACCTTTTGAAACTCTTAATTTGGGCAAATGATAAGACTCCACATTTAATTAAAATTGGCTCAACCTTAAAAGAAAAAGAAAAAAAAGATCTTAAAGAGTTTCTCACTGAATTTCAAGAGGTGTTTGCATGATCCTATGAAGATATACTCGGTATTGATCCCGAGATAGCTCAACATCACATTGACACTCATATTCACATGGTGCCCGTCAAGCAAAAGTTGAGGCGTATAAGAATCAAATGGCTTCTAAATATCAAAGAAGATGTTACCAAGCAATTGAAGGTAGGGTTCATCAAACTTGTACACCAAGCCGAGTGGATAGCCAATGTTGTGCTCGTACCCAAGAAAGATGGGAAGGTAAGAATATGCGTAGATTTTAGGGATTTGAACAAAGCTTTCTTTAAGGATGACTTCCTATTCCTCACATAGATGTCTTAGTGGATAACATCGCCGGTAGTGCCTTGATATCTTTTAGGGATGGTTTCTCAGGATACAACCAAATTAAAATGGCTCCTAGGGATATAACTAAAAATACCTTCACCACAGAATGGAGAATTTATTGTTAATGCCATTTGGGCTCAAGAATGCAGGTCGACTTACCAAAGAATGGCCACAGCCTTATTACATGATATGGTGCATAATGAGTTTGAAGTGTATATTGATGATATTATTGTGAAATCCAAGGGGAGAGAGGGTCATATTGTTAACTTAAGGAAGTTTGTAGAAAGGATCAAGGAGTATAGGTTGAGATTGAACCCACAAAAAAGCACATTTGGAGTAACTGCAGGAAAGTTTTTAGGCATTTTGGTAAGTGATAGAGGGATAGAAGTTGACCCATCAAAGATCAAAGCCATATTAGAAATGCCTCCACCCAAAAGCGAGAAGGAGATAAGGGGATTTTTGGGTCGGTTACAGTACATTGACTGATTCATTGCCAAGCTCACTGCCACTTGTGAGCCCATCTTCAAGCTCCTAAGAAAGAATGAACCCCATGAGTGGAATGATAAATGTTGAAAAGCTTTTGAGCTCATTAAGGAATATCTTCTCTATTTTCCTATCTTGGTCCCCCCAATGCATGGAAAACCACTACTCTTCTATCTCTCTATAATAGAGGATGCGGTTGTAAGTATGCTTACACAAGAAGACGATGATAAGAATGAGAGAGCCATATACTATTTGAGCAAGAGGTTCCATGATTATGAGACAAGATACACACCCATAGAAAAATCATGCTTTGCTCTTGTATGGACTGTATAGAAGTTGAAACACATTTGTTAGGATTAGTGCCGTTAAATCCTATTGTATAATGCTATGTATGATATTAAGTATGATATTGTGTATGACATTATGTATGACTTAATATTGTGTTAAATAAAGTTGTTTTGTTGTTATTATTATCTGAAATAATTGTAACATGAATATTCAGACATTATCACATAGTCCATGAGATGCATAGTATGTGATTTATGTGATTTAGTCATAGAAGATATAAGTCACAAGTTCTTTGTAAACTCAGAACTATAGTTCGTAGTTGGTGGCATTTCATCTACAAAGACTATAACATATCAACTACAATGATTTATCTTAATCATGGAAGTGAAGACTTCTAGTTGATGTGTTGATATGTTTTAAGAGTTAAGACATATTGAACTGGACCGCTGTGAGCTTTATTATTCTCCTAAGAACTATCAAATGAATAATAAATCTCACGACTTATATTTGCATGAACTTTTAATCCTAAGAGAATAATGGACTTGATCATGAAGTGTAGGTTGCTTTGATATATCAGGAGTGAGATCTAAAGTAACGGTCAAAACCTCAGTATGTTGAGCAGCCACATTTAATGTTGATGGAACATATATTCTCAAGATGGAATTCATAGTCTCTTAAGGGAGATATAAAATATTCCCTTGAGATAAGTTTAATGGGTTTGTTATTCAAAGAGTTAGGCCTAACCACTTTGGTAAAAAATTACTAAAGTATATATTTATGAAATTGGATTTCATAAATATATGATGAATAACTTAATAAGATTAAACCAGGTACTGAAGGACCATTGGAGCTAGTGTCTTATTGGTCCCTTTTGGTTCCACTCCAAGCCACACATTTAAGCCTAATTGGAAATGCCCAATAGATCAGCCTAATTAGATAATTGGTTAGATACAAAAGGAAAAATGTACAGAATTTTAAGTGAGTGAAAAACATCATTGAAAAGTGGTGTGTATGAAAGTATAAGTCACTCTTTTAATTCTCCTTTTGTAACTAATTGAGAGTCCACACTTCATGGACATTAGTGGAATTGGAGTGAAGATTAAGAGTATTCCCAAGTGCTTCGATCTTTGTTTTGAAATTCACTACTTCAAGGTACGTTCTCTTATACTCGAATTTTGAAATTTACATAGTGCAAGTTATAGATTGAGAATGGAGTAGATTCGTAATTAATTTTTCCGCTGCGCACATTCCATCAACATTATCCTACCTTTCCAAATATGGGTAGTGACCAAAATGGATCCACTAAAGTACTTGTTTGAGAAGCCCGCTTTGAGTGGAAGACTGACTGTGAAAGACCAAAAAAATTACGTGCTCTCAAAAAAGAGATTTTTGATGCTTTTTCAAGACACCTCTCTTTTTGGGTAAGCGGTGTGGAGTTGCCACTTATTTTTTATACAAAAAAAAAATTAAATACAAATTTACATGATTGAATTGTTCCTTTATCATTGATTGAATATAAATACAAACTTAATAAATTGAGTATTACATGGCCTTAGGTCCTAGCAACAAACTACCAAAGAATTAAATGGCTTTTTGTCCTAGTTACAAGCTACCCAAAATGAAAATAAAGATAAAGCCTAGGTCTACATATCCAAAGACACTAAATTTGGAGGCTAGGTTACGGAATGAGAAAGTGTTAGGCACCCATTCCACCCAAACAGAGTCCGGTCTTCTAGACTCTCATGATCAATGTACCCCTTTATGCGTGCTATGAATGATATGTTGTACACATGAAAAAAACTAAATCACATAAGTCTATTTATAAATGCATCCTCTTCTTTATTAAAAAAATTCAGATCTGTGTTGTGATAAAAAAAAAAAAAAAATTGATTTTCGGTTAGAAAAATTATATCTGTTTTGGTATATTAAAAAAAAAATAGCTTTGGGGAAGAAAAAAACAGATTTGTTTTGTTAAAAAAAAAAAAAAAGTATTTTGCTTAAAAAATATTAGATCTGTTTTGGAACCAAAAAAAAAAAAATTGGTTTATATGAAAAAAAAAAAAAAAATCAGGTATGTTTTATAACAAAAAATTTTAGATTTATAGAGAATTAGAAAAAATCATATCTGTTTTTTTTATGTGAAATAAAATAAGAAAAATACTTTTTTAGAAGAGACTTATATTCATAAAATAAACCTATGCTACATGCATCAAACAAAACTACTCATGACTTTTTTTATATCAAAATCTGCTTTGTTGACAAAAATTCAAATCTATATCTAAAGAAAATATAAATCAGTTTTTTGGATTTACAAAAAAAAAAAAAATCAAATTTGTATCTATGGAAGATACAAACCAATTTTTGTTAAAAAAATTCAAATCTGCATCTAATGAAGATGCAAATCAGTTTTTGCTTGAGAAAAATTCAGATCTGCATCTAATGAAGATGTAAATCAGTTTTTTTTTTTTTAATTAAAAATATGATAACAAGCATATTTTTGAAACAAAAAATTTGATCTTGACAATAAAAACGTTAAAAACGTATTCCAATAAAGAAAATATCAACAACACATGATATGAACATTTAAAAATTAAAACTTAACAAACATTCATTCATGCATTATCAAATTGAAAGAGTTAAAAGAAGAAGAAGTGAAGAAAAACTACCTCTTGCATAGGCGTACTCTTTTTCTTGAGAGAATATTTTAGGGTTCAAAGAAATTTATGCAATTAACTTTGAAACCTAAAAATCCTTACTTACAAAAAAGAAATTCTTAAAACTAAAGCCTCCAATACTTCTTGAATGTAAGAGAGAAAATACCAGAAAGGGGAGTCAAAAAGAGGGGAAATCTGATAGCATGAAAAAAGTATCCAGAATTTTGAGATCCAGTCTCTATTTATAAAGGCTAGAAAGCTCAAAAAAATAGCTTAGACAATCAGAATACGAACTGGGACATGTCCTTATTGCTAAAAAATCAAAAATGATGTGTTTTAACGTAATTCCAATGCCCTCGGGCCGAAGCCCAATTATGTGCCATTCGGCACTTTTGGGTGCCAACCTCGCTTTCAAGTTTGAGTGCATTTTGGACTCCTTTTTTTTAGGTTTTTTAAGCTAGGACTTGCACTTAGATGCATTTTTAATCCATATTCTAAAAATTAAACTCTTTTCTGGATAATTTAGGTCTTTTCAGCAACAATTATCTTCTAGATAAATACTCTAAAAAACCTTGATAAAGTCTAGATTATCCACAATTTTACTATTATCCAATTACCCCTTTAGTCCCATGCAAGCAATCCTATTTTTGACACTAACTAACAACCAATCATAAAATTATTTAATCAATTTTAATTTTTTAACCAATTAGAATTAATTTAAGTTAATCATGCGTGGTTGACTCTACCTAGACACAATGCATGCTAATCGTGCAAACTTAATCCTGCAATATCCTTCAATCCGAAGGTCCGATTTGAAAACCGGGCATATCGTCGCGACCATTAGAACCTCGAGATCATTTTTACGATATGCAATGAACTAATAATTTCATATAATGCAATCATGAATTTTGGGTACATGAATAGTCATTCTAGTCATCTTCCTTGATTAAATCATAGGTACAAAATCGAGTGTCTACAGAATGTCCCTCATTGACAGAGCTTGGAAAGCAAATATCAATGTAAAACAAAGACACTGATTTTAGCAATCATGATTTAATTGAGGTTAAATTTTCAAAGATTACCTAGCCCTCGAACCTAAAATCTTGGAACAAAGAATAAGTGCCTTACCTTTTTGAAAAAAATGAAAATTGTAAACACTTGACCTACTTGATAACTGATGAATTTTGATATGATTCTTGATGATTGAGGTGACCGAGAGGCTGTTCTATCTCAATCTAATTATGGATGGTAACCAAGTGTTTTTCTACCTTAAATTTGAATGGAAAGTAACTAAGGGGCTTTTCTATCTCGGATCTTGACGAAAGGGAACCAAGGGGCTTTTCAACCTTGAAACCAAAGCTGTGGTGACCAAGGGGCTTTTCAACCTTGATCTAAGCTATGGAGCAAGGGACTTCTCAACCTCGATCTTAACGAAAGGGAACCAAGGGGCTTTTCAACCTTAGAATTGGAGCTATGGCAACGAAGGGGCTTTTCAACCTTGATCTGAGCTATGGCGACCAAGGGGCTTTTCAGCCTCGATCTTGACAAAAGGGAACTAAGGGACTTTTCAACCTTGGAATTGAAGCTGTGGTGACCAAGGGGCTTTTCAACCTCAATCTGAACTGTGGCAACCAATGGGCTTTTTAGCCTCGATCTTGATGAAAAGGAACAAAGGGACTTTTCAACCTCAGAATCGGAGCTATGCCGACTAAAGGGCTTTTTAACCTCGATCTTGATGAAAGGGAACCAAGAGGCTTTTCAACTTCAAAACTAGAGCTGTGGCAACCAAGGGGCATTTCAACCTCGATCTTGACGAAAGGGAACCAGGGGCTTTTCAACCTTGGAACCAGAGCTGTGGCGACCAAGGGGCTTTTCAACCTTAATCTAAGCTGTGATGATTAAGGGGCTTTCCAACCTCGATCTTTAAAAAAGGGAACCAAGGGGCTTTTCAACGTCAGAACTAGAGCTGTGGCAACTAAGGGGCTTTTCAACCTCAATCTGAACTGTGGCAACCAATGGGCTTTTTAGCCTCGATCTTGATGAAAAGGAACAAAGGGACTTTTCAACCTCAGAATCGTAGCTATGCCGACTAAAGGGCTTTTTAACCTCGATCTTGACGAAAGGGAACCAAGAGGCTTTTCAACTTCAAAACTGGAGCTGTAGCAACCAAGGGGCATTTCAACCTTGATCTTGACGAAAGGGAACCAGGGGCTTTTCAACCTTGGAACCAGAGCTGTGGCGACCAAGGGGCTTTTCAACCTTAATCTAAGCTGTGATGATTAAGGGGCTTTCCAACCTCGATCTTTAAAAAAGGGAACCAAGGGGCTTTTCAACGTCAGAACTAGAGCTGTGGCAACTAAGGGGCTTTTCAACCTTGATCTGAGCTGTGACGACCAAGGGACTTTTCAACCTCGATCTTGACGAAAGGAAACCAAGGGGCTTTTCAACCTTGATCAGAGCTGTGGTGACCAAGGGGCTTTTCAACCTCGATCTTGACGAAAGAGAACCAAGGGGCTTTTCAACCTCAAAACCAGAGCTGTGGCAACCAAGGGGCTTTTCAACCTTGATCTGAGTTGCTGGAATGCCAAACAAAGGGCTTTTCAACTTTGATTTGATTTTCACCTGCAAAAAGTCAAAAATTGGGATTAGACTTTAAATGATGAGGGCTTTGTTGCTCCATTGTGATTTTCCTTTGTTCCTTTTTGATTTGAAAAAAAAAAAAAAAAAATCCATTAGCAAGAAAACCTTGATGGATTTTTGTGGTTCCTTGAAAAAGATCTTTTTTCTCTAAAACTCGAAACTTGGAAATTGAGATTTTGAAGCTTGAAACTTGAAACTTTGAAACTTTGCATCTTGAAATTTTGAAACTTGAGATTTTGAAAATTTGATACTTGAAATTTTTGAAACTTGAACTTTTGAACATGAAATTTGAGATTTTACAACTTGAAATTTGAACATGAAATTTGAGAATTTGCAAATTGAAATTTTGAACATGAAATTTTGAGATTGAATTTGAAATTTAGAGTGTGGAATTTTAAACTCAGGAATGAAAATTCGGGATTTGGGATTTGAAAGTGAATCTTTTATCCTTAATCTGCTCCAAGAATTTTCTTTTCTCTCTTTTTGTTTGGAAATCAATATGACTCTTCTCTTTTCATGATTTTTTTTTAAAAGAAGAAAAAGAAAAAGAAAAAAAAATTGGGAGTTGACTAAGTTGATTAAGCAACTCAGCTGAGTTTAAGTGTGGGGGCCGAATTTTGGCCCCCCATTTCTCTTGTCTCACTCTTTTTTTTTTTGCTTTTGCTTCCTCCTTGATCCTTTCTTCCACCATTAACACTATTTACCCTCATCTTGACCTTGATTTTTCTTCTTCACCTCACCATTTCTTCTCAAAAAAAAAAAAACAAACACTTTTCTAAGCTTCTCAACTTTCTTTCACTCATCTCCTTCAATATTTTTTTAGATCCTTGTGAAACACCCATTTTGTGAAACCCATTTTCAAACCCGTCTTTTCTTTGCACCAAAATTTCATCTTCTTCCAATGGACCCTCTTTTCTTACCTCTCATGGAAAGAAATATCATCCATAATTTGAATGGAATGATAAGTAAGGGCTCCTTCAAGACCCCAAGACTCATGCTTTACATTCCCACTTGGACTTCAAGGTGAGTTTTTCTTTGGTTTCTTTGTTTGGAAAAATGTTGTTTCCATGCTTCATTGAAAGTTTAATGGTGAGACATTGTCATTTTGTTGTATGATCTTGTTGGAATTTAAGGCA
This sequence comes from Quercus suber, assembly GCF_002906115.3. Classification (NCBI taxonomy): domain Eukaryota; kingdom Viridiplantae; phylum Streptophyta; class Magnoliopsida; order Fagales; family Fagaceae; genus Quercus; species Quercus suber. The sequence goes on along the minus strand of NW_027069914.1, from coordinate 599,150 downwards.
TTGTATGATTGATCATGTTGTAATCTTGGCTTTGAAGCATTTTTGAAGTGCTGTATTTTTTAGTCACGGTATAACTTGGACAATGTTGGTGAGTCATGAATTTTGGCAATGTTGATAATTTGTGATGTTTTTGAATGAACTTCGGCTTCAATTTTGTGGGCATTGACATTGTGAAAATTTGTGTTGTAGGCTTGTATGAATATACTCATGATGCATGTGGGAAATTTTGTTGGCATGTGTAAATTTTATTTCATGAATCATGGCAAAATTTTGTAGGTATGAGTATGGATAAATCTGTGGATCCAAAAAAAATTTGTGGATATGGAAGAAATTTATGAGCATGAAATTTAGGCTATGGAAAAATTTTTGTTGGGTATGTGATGTTAGATCATGGAAAATTTTTTATGGTTATAATTTTGGTCATGTAGGGATTTTTTGGTTGTGCATAGACATGTAGGAATTTTTTATGGTTACTTTGGACATGTAGGAAAATTTTGGTTGTGTATAATTATGGGATAAATTATATAGTTACGTATGGACATGTGAATTTTTTTTTTTTTTTTTTTTTTGTGGTTGTGATTTTGGACATGGAATTTTTTTTGTGTTGTTGGTTATGGCAAAATTTTGATGGGACATTGGTCTTTGGACGTATGTTTTTTTTGTCATGGGAAATTTTCGTTGGTATGGAAATTTCAGCCTAGAATGAGATTTTTCATTGACATGAATTTTTTTGTTGCCATGAGATTTTTTAGCATGGAATGATGAGCAAAATTTTTGTGTTGCAAAACCTCAAGAGTCAAGGTAGTCTCCAAATGTTAAAGGGCATATGAGAAGCATTGTCTCCAAACATCAAGAATGTCATCCATGATGTGGGCTTTGGTACTTTCTTTGAAATTTTATTGAATCAGGAAACTCATGAATACAAGGACCTCCAATTACTCCTTGCCTTGTCAGAACGCTTTTGGGACACCACGTGTACCTTCCATTTTCCGGGTATTAGTGAGGTGATGTTGACACCTTACGACTTTTCCATCATCACCAATTTAAGATTGGGTGGTGAAAGAATCAAGGTCAATGATTTCCTTACTCCAAAGGAAATTAAGAGACTTTTAGGTGTAGTGCCTTCCAAAATAAGGAGTAAAAATGTCCTTTTGATGTGGCTGTATGAGAACATTGCAAAATGTGATACTGTGGCAATAGGTCCCGCATGTTCATGCTTCTCTTCATTGGGACTTTCTTGTGCCCAAATTTAGGCGGTATTGTGAACCTACATTATTTGTGGAGCTTAAGAAATATTAAACAAATCAAGAATTATGACTAGGAGGTTTGGAATTTTTGGCTATGTGTGGATTTTGGAAAGCTATTTTAGCTAGATAGTAATGGTGTTATGAATTTTTTTTTTCAGGTTTGGATGTATGAGTACTTTGGAGTTGGTCTTGAAATTCGAGAGGAGATTAATGATATTTATCCTAGATTTCTCTGTTGGTTGCCCAAATACTATTTGTCAACGCCCTCCAGGCCTTCTTTTGAGATTTGGCGTATGGTAATTAACAATTTGACTGTTGATGATATGAGTCATTCCTCCCTTTTTTATGGGGTTTTTGGTGTTTAATGGTGGTTTTTGGTGCTTGATTATGGTTTGTTCTTTTTCTTTTCTTTTTTTATTCTGGGTTCTTTTGTGAATTTTCAGATGTCTCTAAATCCTTGGGCTAGATGTGAGGAGTATGATGAGTGTAAGCAAGCTTTGGAGCTTAATAGCCGTAAGGTATTGTTTGAATGTGGGCATGAGAGATATTGGTATCTTGGTGATCGGGTGTTGCCTCAAATTCAACATGTGTATCCTCCTACAACGATTCTGGTTCCTCCTTGTCCCTCTATCCGGTTGGCTAACCTTCTGACTAATGAAGAGATTCCTCGGGCTCGTGTTGGCCATGTTGTTTCAAGATTACCAGGGACTTATTCTGAATTTATTCAAACTCAATTGCTAGCTTGTTTGGCCAACATTTATGTGGAATCGGTATTTACCTTCCCTTCTAAAGTCAAACTTTCATCTTGTATGTTCCTTTTTCCATATTTCTGCTTGGTGACAATATTTGCATGTTGGACTTTCAGGCTTCATCTTCTAAAGGAGAGAAAGAGGGAGAGGAAGAAGAGATTCCTTCTCCTCACCAGGCTAGTGGCTTTTCTAGTTCTTTCATGGAAACTTATCTCCATTTTCCGGCATGACAATATGAAGTGATGAATCCTGATGGAACATATAGTTCCATGCCTTTCGATAGGCCAAAGCACACACCGAACGTCCCTTGGCCCGATCTAGTATATTCTTGCATGTTCAGTTCTTTGTCCATATTTCTCCTTGGCTTATTGAATGGCTCCTGATCTGGTAGATTTATGCTTCAGGTTGATGTTGATCTTGTGGAGGAAAGTATACAAATGATCAGAGGCTTGCAACTGTTGGCACGTACTCAGTCTTCCCAATATGTGATCAGTAAGGTGAGCTGGGTATGCAATGATGCTTTGTAAGTGTCTTTTGCTTGGACGTTTTCTTGATAATGGACCTAACACTTGACTTTGCTGACTTTTTAGCTGGGTCGAATGCCAACGACTGATTCCACTAGAAGAACTTTAGAGGAAAGGATTAGAAACCTTGAACTTGAGAACCATCAGTATGATCCTCAATTCTATACAAGTCAAGAGGGAAATACTGAAGGTGGCTCCTCTAAAGATGGGTCAAGAAGGTCTTCACGTAGGTGGACTCAGAGTCCCAATGATGTTTGATATATATTTTTAATTTTTCCTGCAAAATTAGGGGTTCTCAAAAAAGAGATAAGAAAAATTAGGGGTTCTTAAAAAAGAGATTTTTGGGTGCTTTTTCAAGACACCTCTGTCTTTGGGTAGGTGATGTGGAGTCGCCACTTATTTTTTATACCAAAAAATATGAAAAAATTAAATATAAATTTACATGACTGAATTGTTCCTTTATCATTGATTGAATAAAAATACAAAGTTAATAAATTGAGTATTACATGGCTTTGGGTCCTAGTTACAAACAACCAAAGATTTACATGGCTTTTTTTCCTAGTTACAATCTACCCAAAATGAAAATAAAGATAGCTTTGGCAATGAAAAAATCATATCTATTTTCTTTAAAAAAAAAAAAGGGGTCTTTTGCTTGAAAAATATCAAATTTGTTTTGGAACAAAATAAATTTTTTTTTTTTGGTTTTTATGAAAAAAAAAATCAGATTTGTTTTATAACAAAAAATTTTAGATTTGTAGAAAATTAGAAAAAATCATATTTGTTTTTTATGTGAAATAAAATTAGAAAAAGATTTTTTTTAGAAGAGGCCTATATTCATAACATAAACCTATGCTACATGCATCAAACAAAACAAACAAAACTACTCATGACTTTTTTTTTATTTCAAAATCTGCTTTGTTGACAAAAATTCAGATCAATATCTAAAGAAGATATATATCAATTTTTTAGATTTTAAAAAAAAAAATCAAATTTGTATCTAAGGAAGATACAAACCAGTTTTTGTTAAAAAAAAAAAAAAAATCAGATCTACATCTAATGAAGATGCAAATCAGTTTTTGCTTGAGAAAAATTCATATCTACATCAATGAAGATGCAATTTTTTTTTTTTTTTTTTTGGAGAAAAATTCAGATCTGCATCTAATAAAGATGCAAATCAGTTATTTTTTATTTTTAAAAGTATGATAACAAGCAGATTTTTTAAACAAAAAAATATATCTTGACAATAAAAACATTAAAAACATATTCCAATAAAGAAAATATCGACAAAACATGATATGAACATTTAAAAATTAAAACTAAGCAAACATTCATTCATGCATTATCAAAAATAAAGAGTTAAAGGAAGAAGAAGTAAAGAAAAACTACCTCTTGCATGGACGTACTCTTTTTCTTGAGAGAATATTTTAGGGTTCAAAGAAATTTATGCAATTATCTTTGAAACCTAAAAATCCTTACTTACAAAAAGAGAAATTCTTAAGACTAAAGCCTCCAGAACTTCTTTAACGTAAAAGAGAAAATATCAAAGAGGAGAGTCAAAAAGAGGGGAAATCTAAGAGCGTGAAAAAGTGTCCTGAATTTTGAGATCCAGTCTTAATTTACAGAGGCTAGAAGGCTCAAAAAAATAGTTTAGACGATTAGAATACAAACTAGGACGTGTCCTTATCGCTAAAAAATCAAAAAGGATGTGTTTTAACCTAATCCCAATGCCTTCGGGCCAAAGCCCAATTGTGTGCCATTCAGCACTTTGAAGGTGACGTTTGGCACTCCATAAGTGTCGTGCTGAATGGCACTTTTGGGTGCCAACCCTGCTTTCAAGTTTGGGTGCATTTTGGACTCCTTTTTTTTAGGTTTTTTGAGCCAAGACTTGCACTTAGACGCAGTTTTAATTTGTATTCTAAAAATTAAACTCTTTTCTGGATAATTCACGTCTTTTCAGCAACAATTATCTTGTAGATAAATACTCTAAAAAATCTTGATAAAGTCTAGATTATCCACAATTTTATTGTTATCTAATTATCCCCTTTATTCCCATGCAAGCAATCCTATTTTTGACACTAACTAATAACCAATCACAAAATTATTTAATTAATTTTAATTGTTTAACCAATTAGAATTAATTTAAATTAATCATGCGTGGTTGACTTTGCCTAGACACAATGCATGCTGACATGCAAACTTGATCCTGCGATATCCGTCAATTTGAAGATCCAATTTGGAAACCGGGCATACCGTCATGACCATTAGAATCTTGAGATCATTTTTATGATATGCAATGAACAAATTAATGCATGTAATGCAATCATGAATTTTGGGTACATGAATAGTCATTCTAGTCATCTTCTTGATTAAATCATGGATGCAAAATCAAGTGTCTACACTGTCGAGATGGTTAATCCTACTAGCGGAATTCGATTTGAAGTATGTGGCAAGGAAAATTATCAAAGGGAGTATTGTATCAGATTTTTGTGCTGAGAACCCTATGGAAGGAAAGGATGGTAGAGAAGATTTTTCGAATAAGGATATTTTGGATATTGAGCTAAGGCATGGAAGATGTATTTCGATGGAGCCGTGAACCAATATGGAAATGGGATAAGAGTACTCTTGATCACTCCCGAAGGATCTCACATACCTTTAACAGTTAAGTTAAACTTCAAGGCAACCAATAACATGGTAGCGTATGAGGCTTGTATCGCTGGAATGGAAGCTCTCCGAGAGTTGGGGGTAAAAGAGGCTGAGGTTTTGGAGATTCGACTTTGGTAATAGCTCAAGCGTAAAGTTTGTGGAAAGTGACAAAAGGGCACTTAAAGCTTTATCAGCAATATTTAGAGGATTTGACCAAAACTTTTGGCAAGATCGAATATACAGTTATCCCTAGTGCTCAGAATCAGTTTGTAGATGCCTTGTCCACTTTAGCTTCCATGGTTGAAATACTTGAAGGAGTATGGACACGACCCTTAGAGATTGAACAAAGTTATGGGATGGTACACAAAGAGAAGGCAGAAGCTTTAGTCTTCGTTATAGAAAAAGAAGGGGTTCCTTAGTATTATGACATCTTGGAATTGGGGTTATATCAGAATGGTGCCAACAAGAAAGGGTGTTGTTCGATTAGGATGATGACAATGCAATACATCTTATATTGAGGTCAGCTTTATATGAGATCCTATGATGGTATACACCTTCGTTGTCTAAAGAAAGAAGTAGCCGATAAAGTTATGGGAGAAATTCATCAAGGGATTTGTGGTCCTTATATGAATGGGAGAATGTTAGCCAAGAAGATCTTAAGGATAGGATATTATTGGAATACAATGGAGATTGATTGTGTAGACTTTGTGAAAAGTTGCCATGATTGCTAAACAATCGCGAATTTGAATCACATGCCACCTAGTGAACTATACAGCATGACCTCTCAATGGCCTTTCTCAATATGAGGCATTGATGTGATTGGAAGGATAGCCTCTAAGGCCTCAAATGGACATGAATACATCCTAATGACAATTGACTACTTCACTAAGTGGGTGGAAGTGGCCTCCTACTCCATGTTAAAAGCCAAACATGTGTCTCAATTCATAGAAAATAATATCATTTGTCGATGTAAACACCATATTTTGTCCGCCTTCAATTTCCGTGCCAAATCCTGAAAATTTCAAAAATATTATCTTTTCTCCATGGGGCTACAGAAACATCTAGATTAACATGTCACAACCCGTTCGGGCATTGGAGCACTTAAAATGCCATTTTTGGTCAAATTGACCAAAATGCCCCTAGTCAACCCTATTGACCAAAAGTCAAAGTTGGTCAAAATCATCCCAAATGATATTTTTCTTGTTTCTACATCAAACCCAAGCTACTCGATGATTTTCGTTAAGTTTGACCTAAGGTTGACTCCTAGGGGCACCAGAAATCGTAATTTTGATCCGATCGATAAAACGGGTTGTGACCAACGCCATTACAAAGATTTGTCAAATTTTCTTTACAATGAATATTCATGAGTCGAAATCGGAGTTAAAACGGTTGAGATGTCCAAAAAACCATAAAAAGCACATCAACATGCTTCCTGAGGCCATAACTTTTTATCTGACCATTGGGTTTTCAATTTCTTTAGTGTTATTAAAATAAGACATACAAAGCTTTCCAAGGACACCAAGATCAGCTCAATCCAACTCCGGGAAAGCCTTCAAATACACATCCAAAGGTGAACTAGGAAAAGGCCAAAACTGCTTACGTAGCAGGGTGGCTAATGGCCCTTTAAGGTGCGCCAAAAGTCGAAGGGGCATTTTTTTCAATATAAATACCACTAGAGCCCTCATTTTGCAACAAAAATAATAATAATAAAATAAAGACTTTTGGACAATTTCTAGGAAGATTCTCTCTCTCTACTCTCTCTAATTTCTCTCCCAAACACATCAAAACACCTTCAAACACCTTAAATTCTCCACTTTTCTCTTCAATCATCAAGGTAATGTTCTTGCACCTAATCTTCCTCACCTTGGTTCCATACCTTGTATTTAAGGTTTATAGGTGTGGATGTAGCTTTTTAGCTACAATCCACACCATTTTCTCTTAATTTATTTTTGTAGCTTTATTTTGCTTAATAAAATGCTTTTATTTATTTTCCTAACGTGTTCTTGCTCCCTAGCATGTCCTTATAGTTTTCCAAGCATGTTTCTTTGCTTATGCCATGATTTATCACTTTAATGTTGTTGGCCTAGCCTTCTTGGGCTAGGATATGTCTAAATTTAATGTTTGTTCTTAGATCCACATGATTTTAGACTCCTTGCCATGTTTATTCTTAGATCTACATGTTGGTGCTTAGATCTATGTCCCTATGCTTAGATCTATGTGTTTATGTGCTCTGTGCCATGCTTGCATGCTCAGATCTATATTGGTTGTTATGTCATGTGCTACTTTAGCCCTTTTTGTCCCTTGACATTTCTCTATCTTATGTTTTGGCCCTTCTAGTAGGGTGTAGATCTAGATCCTGTGGTCTAGGCCTACATCCATACACCTAGGCCTATATTAAGGGTTTGGATCATTTTCGTTGCATGTCGATGTTTGCTTGCTTGCTTTTATGCTCTATCTCCAAGTTAGCCTCCCTAGATCTAGGCTTTGCCACGCTTTATGCCCTCCGTGGGCTTGTGCTTGTGTGGTCTCATCCATCCCTCCTAGGGATTGATTGGGTGTCACCACTTGTGAAATACACCTCTGTGGTATTGGTGTGCTCAATACACACCTTTCTTCGCTCCATGCGATGTTGATATGCTTGCCTAGCTTGCTTTACACTGCTTATTTGGCTTTCTTTGCTTTTTTGAATCTTTGCATGCTTGCCTACATGTTCATGCATAAGTCTGCGTGTCGCTCGTACACCAATCCAATGGAATTATGGACACTCGATCCAATACATTTGTCCTCCTAAAATGCCACCTTCTGTTTGATAACATGTTTGTTTGCCCTTTACGTGTGCGTTAGACTTTAAGTGACCAACTATATACTCTTCTCTTTTGCATGATATTGTTGTTTGTTTGTTTATTTATGTCTTGAGATGTTTGTATGATACATTTTTTGTTTGCATTGCCATGTTGATTGTTAAAAGCTTTCCCTAATTGTCATAATGTGTACCATCAAAACAACAAATGCGTATGCACACATCTCAACATATAGTGGTAGTAACCATAGATCACCATTCTTCATTAGATTCAGGTACCCAATGGTGAGTTCACCAACTCATAGCCTAATGCCATTAGATCATTTCTTGTTGACTATAAAGGATAGACCATGCCGCTTGGACCAACGTAATGTTTATTACATTACAAGTTGGGAGGTGTAACATCCTAGCTATAGGAAACAATGAAACAACAAACCCACCCTACAATGTAATGACTTAGAACCTACCCTTAGGCCCGTCTATGTTAAAAATGCATAACATGTTGTGTGTGTTTGTTTGGTTGGTTGATTGATTGATGTAGATGGGGACCTAACTTTGATTGACCTGGCCAAGCCTTTTCTTAGGTGAGAATTTGGTCAAGATCTGAGGGAAGACTCTAAAGAGAACCTAAGACCGACACTTAAGCAAGTAGTTCCAGTTCCAAACTCATCACTCCCATCACGGTACTGAAGACCATGAGTATAGAAGACATTCCACTGCTACAACATCACAATCCCGTATTTGACCTACAAGACAGTCCAAGCCACAAGAAATTTGAAGACGCCATCACTATGGCAGAAGGGGGAGAACATCCGAACACTGAAGAACCCATGAACACTCAAGAGCTACTGAAAACCATGGTAACTAGTCAAATCCAACTGAGAAAGGACATGAACCTTATGGTACAACAATTTCAGAACCTGAAGAATGGCCAAAAAGAGAACAAGACTAGCCATAATTCCCCAACCATGGAGGGTGAAAAGAAGATCAACGAAAGGATAAACAAGATGGAAGAGATGATTAAGAGAGCTCACAAGATGGCGGACCTCATGGACTACCAATCACTCTCATTTTTCCCTGATGTGAGACTGCCTTCCAAGTTTAAGATGCCAACCTTGGACAAGTTTGACAGGACTAGTTGCCCAAAGTCCCATTTGAAGATGTATATAAGGGACATACAACCCCTAGGAGCAACTGAAGAACTACTTGCTCAAATGTTCCAAAACATCCTGACTAGGGCCGCTCTTAGGTAGTTCCTCAACCTATATGATGCTAGAGCAAGAATGAGGACCCACCAAGGTTTAAAATGAATTTAGGATCAAGTTCTAAAACTGCATAAATTTCTAATATATACAAAAATGATCCTTTTCAACTTATTGCTCATATTACCCTCGTGCCAATATCACAAGGGCCACCTCCAAGGTCTAGGAGAGAATTTCATGAGTTATATATGCCTCTGAGTCAAGTATTTGAAAAACTAAAAGCAAACGGGTTGCTAAAACCCTTAGACTCAAGACCAATCCCAAACCCATTACCTGCAAAATTTAATGTGGCTAAGAGATATGCCTATAACTAAAGCCCTGGCCATGATACTAGCAAGTGTTTTGGCCTTCGTCATGCAATTCAAGATCTGATAGATGCTAAGGTGGTTGCACCACTTACAAGGCCTAGCATCACTTATGATCCCTTCCCAACCATAATTTTGGGAAAAGACTAAGGATTAATTACTTAATGATAGAAAAGGGAAGTGAAGAGGACCTATCTAAGTTGATTTATGACCTACTTGAGTGCTTTATGATGACATGGGAAGAGTTGATGAGTATGACATCCAATACAGGGTGTGATTTATGGAGTGAAGATGTAACAGAAACCACAAATTACCCAACATCCACAAATGAGGGGAGACACTTGTTGATACCATATTTTGTCCGCCCTCGATTTGCGTGCTGAACCCCCAAAAATCTAAATATATTGTTTTCTCTCCATGGGGCCACGAGAACATCCAGAATGATGTGGTGCAACCTATTCGGACACTAAAGCACCCAAAGTGCCTTTTTTAGCCAAACTAACCAAAATACCCCTAGTCAACCCTAAGTTGGCCAAAAGTCAAACAAGGTCAAAATTCCCTCAAAATATCACTTTTCATACTTTTACATCAAACCCGAGCTTCTCGAAAATTTTTGGCAACTTTTACCAAGTTTGACCCGGAGTTAACTCACGGTGGGCCCCAAAAATCTTAATTTTGATCCAGCCATCAGAACGGGTTAAAACCAATGTCATTACAAAGATTATAAAATTCTCAGTCCAATGACTATTCATGGGTCGAAATCGGAGTTAGAATGGCCGAGATATCATGAAAACTGGGTTAACGCACTAATCGATGCACCACTAACTTCTGAAAGCCATAACTTTTGATCTGTCCAGTGGATTTTCAAGTTTGATACCTTTTCAAAAACTGGAAGTCAAGATCTTTCTAGGGATGTCAAGATCAACCCCATTTGAGAAGCTTCACAAGTGGTAGCCCTACAACGGCCACCACCAGTATGTTGGGCCAATAAAAGGCCTCAGGCATCACTAGCCCAAGAAAGGAGGAACTTTTCCAAGTTATGCTCTCTACCTGGATGTTTTCAGCACATTTTTCCTCTCTCCCAAACACATTTTTACACATAAAAACACAAAAAACACATCCAAGCCTCTTGATTCTTCCTTCTTCACCAAAAATACATGGTATTATTTTTATACCCAATCATCCTCTCCTTGGTTCTACACTTTGGATTTGGGGTTTAAGGGTGTGGATGTAGCTTTTTAGCTACTATCCACACCCCTAACTCTCTAAATCTTTCCTTAGAATTTGTCATGCTTTCTCTTGCCTTAATAATATGATTTATTACTTTATCTGTTATGTTTCTTACTTTACCTTGCTTCTAGCATGTTCTTGGTTTATTTCCATTTGCTTCCATGTTTGTTTACATGTTAGTTACCTTTTTCTTACATGTTTTATGCTTTGTGTCATGTTTTCTATGTTAGATCCTTTCTCTTCTATGTGTTGTTGTGTGAGTCTGTATGTTCACATGCTTGATATTATGTCTCCGGCTATCCCTTGCTTAGATCTACATGTTTGTATGCATGTTCTATGCTTCTATACCTATATCTATGCCTTCACATGCGGGTTTGCATTCTCCTATGCCTTTATGTTTATATCTACATGCTTAGATGTATATCCATATGCCTACATGCGTATTTCCATGCTTATATGTGTAGATCGGTGTGCTTACATGCTTAGATCGATGTTCTCTACATACCTTATGCCATCATCTATGTACTTGCGTGCTTCACGTCATGTTTATGTGCTTAGGCCTAGACCTTGTTTGTCATGCCATGAGCTATAGTAGCCATTTTCTTCCTTTTATCACGTTTTCTTGTGTTTTGGCCTAATGGTTAGGACCCGATCTAGACCCTACAGTCGTTGTCATCATCCATACACCAAGGTCCACATCAAAGGGTTTGGATCATCCTATTTGCATGTCTATGCTTGCTTGCTTCTATGCATTATTCTTGTGTTAGCCTCTCCAGTTCTAGGCTTTGCCATGTTTGACACCTTCCATAAGCTAGACCTTGTGTGGTTACATTCAATACCCATGAGGCCTATTTCAGATGAAACCATTTGGGAGGCATCTCTGGATGGCAAGTTGATCCAAGCGTACCCTTCCCTTTTCCACTCCATATGATGCTATGCTTACCATGCTTGTTTATGCCACTCGTTAGCTTTCTATGCATCTCTACACACTTGCTTACATATTTATGCATGAGTCTTACTTGTTAGTGTGTCGTCCATGCGTCAACACAATGAAATTATGGACATTCGATCCAAGCCTACATTTGTCCCTCGCGGATACCACATTTTGTTTGCTTTCTTGTTTTTTTGCCTTCTTGCTTGTTTACTTGCTTTCTTGTTTCTTTGCTTACCATATCTATCATGCTTATTTGTTTTATGCCTCTTTCATATGCATCTTTTCCTTCCATTGCTTGTCCACTGGTTTCTTGTCTTTACCTTCGTATGTACACATATGGAGCGGGGACACATGGAGCGAGGGCACGATTTCCAAAGAGCAAGCAAAAAGGACAATGAAGCAACCATGTGGACATAAGCCAAGCGGTTATGTTCAGTAGGTTTAAGGGTCTAGCCTCTCCCATTTGGTTATGTACTCTTTTCAACCCCCTTCCCTCCTTTCTCTCTTAGATGAATTGTATTAGGTATATCATATCGTGTACCATTCTTCCTCATCTCTAGAGTATGGCGACCCCTATTTACTTTCTTGCACCTATATTATGAGTCATGCTCTAGGGATGTAGGCATTTACTTCCCTGCTCCATATGCTTGCATTGTGCATGATGTATGTATATATTGTAAAGTTGAAAATTATCAACCATCGTGTTGGCTTTATTCTGTGCCAATTTGCTTGTAAATTAAGTACTTAGTAATTCTGTATTTAGGTGGGATTATTGTAAGGGTAGTGTGTGAGAAGTTGTGAAGAAAAGCTCAAGTATGTGCAAAGAAGCAGAGTTTCGCAGCTAGGACTCGCGGGTGGCTCGCGGCTGCAAGTCGCCAACTTCAGGCATGTGAGATGCACATAGGGAAGCTGAAGGGTTGCGCCAGCTGTCACACTAGTCCCAGGCTGGCCAGGTCGTTACGTCACGACTTGATTTCGCGACTTGGACAAGCCTCGAGACCAAGCCGCCAATTTACCCTGTTTGCCAAAAATGTGTCTCTTTGTATTCTCATATCACTTCACTATATATAGACCCTTATACCCACTAAATGTGTAGAGCTTTTAGAGAGAATTTTGTGAGAGAAAACCCTAGAGAAAAATAAGATTGCCTTATACCCAATCTTCATCTAAGAAACTCAACAAATTCCTCTACTCTCTTCCTCTCCATTGTTATACCCTTGAGAGGTCTTTTACCAAATCCTTATCTCACCACACCCACGTCTGTGATAAGGTTTATTTGGTGCTGAGAGAAGCAGTTTGGAAGGAACCAATATACATTGGTTAATGCTATGCTCAAGTAGCGGAATCTGGGAAGCTAAAGAAGAAATAGGTTCGGCGCAACCTCGTTGGAGCAAGAAGCTTGGAAGGCTTAGGTACCTGGGTAGATTAGGCTTGGAGGATCTTCTGCTGTTCATGTATCCTAACTACATTCTTTAGTGAATTTTATCACCGCTTGGAGGGCGGCGGAGAGGTTTTGCGCCAAGGACTTCGGTTTCCTCTTCGATAACACATCGTGTGTTGTCCATGTGTTTGCATCGTTCTTCCCTTTATCTTTGCCTTATATTTACTATTGTGGATGTGTTTATATTTGGCTAAGATTGTCTATCAATTCTGTTATTGGCTTATTATCATGTTCCGCACATTAATTGTTTAATATAAAGCTTGAATTGGTATTTTTATATTTTGGGGTCTAAACGTTCAAGGGTATTTCATACCCATATTGAACTTTCAATTGGTATCAGAACGGGTACACTTATTGTGGTTTTAATACCTGAGTGTGATCCTTGACCCCGTGTTGAGATGAATAGGTCTCAATCTCTCACTGTTCCACCATTTTTTGATGGTAATAATTATGCATTTTGGAAAGTCCAAATGAGAGCATTTCTATGCTCTATAGATGATGCTGTTTGGGATGCTGTTGAGATTGGTTGGACCAAGCCGACGGATCCTAAGTCCACTTGGGATAAGGCAGCTCTCGCAGCAGCCAATGCTTATAGTAAAGCGTTAAATGCTATTTTTTGTGGTATGTCTCCTGATGAATTCCACAGGATCTCTCATATGACGGTAACCAAGAAAGCTTGGGAGATTTTGGAGACTACATATGAGGGTACAAAGAAAGTAAAGGACACAAAGCTTCAGATGCTTACCACCAAATTTGAAGAGCTTAAGATGAGGGATGATGAACCATTTGATTCATTCTATGGGAAGCTCAATGAAATTGTAATTGCTAAATTCAATCTTGGGGAGAAGATTGAGGATAATAAGGTGGTGAGAAAAATTTTGAGGTCCTTACCGGAAAGCTTTCGAACAAAAGTCACAGCCATAGAGGAAAGCAAGGATTTGGATGAAATTAATATCCAAGAGCTCATTGGGTCACTTCAAACGTATGAGCTTGGACTACCTTCCCACAAGATGAGTAAATCGCTTGCTCTTAAAACCATCACCGAAAGAATAGATAATTCTTCCGAAGAAGATGGAGTAGATAAAGATGTAGCGTATCTTGTAAAAAACTTCCGAAAATACTTGAAATTCAAGAATGGTGGAAAATTTGGTGACAAAGGAAAATTTCAGAGTTCCGAGAGGGAGAAGAAAGAATTCCGAAGGAAGGATGATAGAGATTCCTAATCATCTCAAGGAATCACTTGCTTTGAGTGTAATGGACACGGACACTTCAAAAAGGAATGTCCCAACTATTTGAAGTCCAAAGGAAAGGTCTATAACATTACTCTGAGTGACTCGGATTCATTAAACTCTGACTCGGAAGAGAGCTGTAACAGAGAAGGAAATTACTCCACGTTCATGATCATTGCTCATGTGGAGACCTCAAAGGATTTGGATATTCTTGTGAAGGAGCTTAGTGAGCATTCTGATTTGGAGTCTATTGGAATAGTCGAGGAGTTTGAAGATGAAGAAGTTGGAGAAGCAGTGGGATTGCAAGAGACTTACAACTCACTCCTTGAGAAGACAAGTGAATATGCTAAGGTGGCTAATGCAGCCATTAAGAAGATGAAGAGGGCTGAGGAAGATTACAAAAGTCTCCTGGCACAATACAAGGAGGCAAAATGTGAGATTGAAACACTTAATGGTGAGCTGTCAGAAGCTTACACAAAAGTGAGATTCCTTGAGCAAGAGATAGTGGAAGCTCATGCCAAGATAGATAAGGTCTCCTCCAGGTAGATGATGTTATTTCATCTCAAAAACATGCCTCAGACAAATCTGGATTGGGATACGCCGGAGGAAGTAGCTCATTAGTAAATGTCACCAAAGAAGTAAAGTTTGTAAAGGCTAAGGAGACGACTATGGATAGGTCTAGTCCTGAGAAAATCAAAGCTGAGAAGAAAAAGAATGTGGCTGATCAACGGGTTTTACATAAGTCTAGTAATCAATCAGAATCCAGATATGGAGCTAGAGGAAGATCACTCCCAAGACAGCAGCAGGGTCCTAGAACAGAGTATGTTTGTCATTATTGCGGATTGCAAGAACATACCAGACCCAACTGTCAAAAGCTGAGAGCAGACAACAATACAAGTGCTCCTCGGTCACGAGGAAGAAGAAATGATATGAGGACTTGGGGTGGTGAGCAACCAAAAAGCCAAAAACGTGATCCAGGAATGATGGACGTGATGAAGATGATCGGTGCATTCACAAATTGCTTGGAGAGTTTCACCAGAAGGTTAGAAAGTCCTAACACTCATACCCGATCCATCAAGGATATCACCCCAAACGCACGTGACGTGTGGGTGACGAAGGGTACTCATACATAAGCATTACAACATGTCCATGCATCAATACTTCCCATAGGTGTGTATATGCTTGTTTGTGTGCTTCTTGCTAGTTTTTGGGCTTTGTTTGTCTTTAGTTCAAATGTTTTACTTTGTTCTTTATGTTATGTTTTTTATCAATCTTTTACTGTTTTTGTGTTAAAAATCCAAAAACACATAAAAATAGAAAATCCAAAAAGTTTGATCACTTTGATTGAGTTTTTGTCTCAAAGCATGTTTTGCCTTGTACCTTTGTACTTATGGCTTTATGCATTTAACGAGCTTAGCTTGTCTCTCATGCACTCATATCATTATGGAAGAAATTCTGAAATCTATGTGACTGTTGTAAATAGATCTTCAACCTTGTCATGAATGATTAGTGAATGATTTTGTTAATCTTGAGACATGCATAGACTCATGCTTATATATCTTCCCACCTTTTATTTTTTGCTTAAAAGAGCTCTCTAAATGTAAATCTCCAAATGAAAAGAGATATAGAGCTGCAAAAGCCTATCGCACAAACTAGTATTCGACTAAGAAAAAGTGAAAGCGACCAAAATAAAATGTATGAATGATGCCCAAAAAGCCAAAGGCTAACACATCAATTGAAATATCAAAAATTTCAGGCATCTATCTCTCAATGAGAATTTCTTTACTCAAAAATTGCAAATGATATGTTAAATATGGAGCCAAATGTAAAGCTTCAAAGAATTGTTATCAAGTACTTGTGGGAGGTCATATATGCATGTTTTTATAATTGAGATAGATCACATTATCTAGTGCTAGTTATGTATGCCTTGATTGAATTGATCATTGAAACTTCACATTGGACTAAGGACTATCTCATTTTTGATATCCACACTCATCACACAAGTCTATGTTCAATGAATGTTTTATTCATTTGTGTGATTGTACTTGATTAAATGTGTTTTCACATGCTCAATCTTTGTTGGTCAAATACAAAAAGATTTTTGAGTGTTTTGATTTGTTTTTGGAAAGTACTTTGTTTTTAAAATTTTAAAACAATGTTGTCCTGTTTTGGCGACTAAGTCGCGGGTTGGCCCAGTCGCATGTCCCAATCGCGAGATCACTCAGAGAGTTTTCACGACTAACTGGCGAGTAAATGCTCAAATCGCGAAAAAGACTTAGAAAATTTTCAAAAAATTTGAATTTTCCTGTTTTCGCGGGTCAGTGTGGCGACTGGTTCGAGGGTAGAAGGTCCAGTTGCGAGAAGTACTCAGAGAATTTTGCAGCTCATATCGCGGCTATCTCGCGGGTAGACCTTTCAGTCGCGAAAAACACTTAGAGAAATTTCTCAAGGTTTGTCTCTTCACAGTGTTTCGTGGCTTAACCTGGCGACTTACTGGCGACTTACTAGCGACTTGATCTAGTCATGAAAAATGCCTGTTTTGCGTTTTAAAGACAAATTTTAAAACTATTTTTCAGTTTTTTTTCCCTCGAAGTTTAGTGTCTATTCATCTTCTCCTCAATATCTTTTCTCTACACTCCGTAGTTCTTTGGAATAGCTCTCATTTTTTGCATCATGTCTTCATAAAACATCAAGAAAAAGGTATGGGCTTTCTTGTCCTCACTTTATTCATCATGATTTCATTATTGTTCTCTTGAATCTGTGTGTTAAACTGTTGGGTTGTGATTTTGAGGGGTTCAACCATGGGTTTGCATATTTTGTTGAGTTGGGTGTGTGATGCTAATTGCTCTTGTTACATTGACTATTTTTGGAATCTTTGTCTACATCTGGTCACTAATCTTGAGTCTGAGCCTTGAGTTTTGTGAGTTTGTTGTTGGGCATATGAATGTGGGGTTTTCTGCATTTTTTTACTGTGGTTCTAAATTTATATGTTTGATTGTGGTTTTGGTGCTTATGGCTACCATTTTTTTACTCTTATGACAACTTATCGTGTAGGTGCTGCTCCATTGTTTTTGCACTGTTCATACCAAATGGGTCTTGACTCATTGTTTTTGAACAAATTTATCTAATTTTGTCTGCATTTTCTAGTTTAACCTTGGCTAACTTGTTATATCCAATGTTTGGTTATCAACTGTGCTTATTCTATGTTTGTGTCTGGTCACTCTGTTTATCACTGTGTAACTAACTTATTACTAATGCGTATGCTTTTCCCCATTCTGTGCTATGTCTTGTTTGTGGCTTTTTCTGTTTGCTCACAGATGGCTGAACTTCCTTCAAAGAAGAAGACAACTACTAAGAAAGTTGACAAAAGAATGAAGATGGACCCTAATCTATTTAGGTCTGTTAAGCACTTTGAGAGATACAGAGACTTCTTTTTGAAGGGTACCATTATCCAGGAAAGATTTGTTGATTTACATGATTTGAAGGACACTTTCATTCCAGGGTGTTTTGAGGGAAGAGGATGGGAGAAGTTGTTGAGTGACCTACCTGCAGTCTATATCCCTTGATAAGGGAATTCTATGCAAATGTAATCATAAAGGATGAAGAGATGAACTGCTGGGTCAGAGGACATGAATTCACCTTAGACGCACATGACATTGATGACGTCCTTGGTTTTGAGGGTCTAGAGGAGTATGAATTCATCAACTACAAAGACAGGATGATGTCCCTAGATACAGTCCAGGCTCAGATTTGTGGTACTAAGGAAGGGAAATGTCTCAACACTAATTCCTTTCCTGTAGACATGAGATGTTTAACCACCA
Organism: Quercus suber; assembly: GCF_002906115.3. NCBI lineage: Eukaryota > Viridiplantae > Streptophyta > Magnoliopsida > Fagales > Fagaceae > Quercus > Quercus suber. The sequence continues at coordinate 580,965 of NW_027069914.1, read as the reverse complement.
TCATGATGTTCAATTTGTATCCCATAAGAAAAATGACTACTCTTACTAATTCCAGAGCTATATTTCTCATGGAGCTCAAGGAGAAAGTCATCATTGACATCAGTTCACACATTTATGACACCATCTTGAACGAGACTAAAACTACTGCCAGGGCAAAGTTGGTCTTTCCTAGTCTCCTCATGAGGATCTTCAGAAAGAAAGGTGTTAGAATTCCTCAAGATATTAGTCCATTGACTCCACTGTCAGCAATAAACAAATTTACCATCACAAGGATACAAAGTCGTCTTCCGGGTGGTGAAGAGTAAGGGGATCCAATGGAAATTGAAGCAAAAGATGCAGAACAAGCAATCACACCTAGGAGCAGAAGAAAGAGAAGTAGAGCCTCAACTTCATCAACAGCACCTCCTCCCAATGCATTTCAAATCATTATGGAAAGACTTGATGGACTCAGAGAAGTTCAAAGTCAGCAGACTAAAAGGATGATAGTAATGCAAGATTAGATTGATGTGCTTTTAGCTAAGATTAACAGCCTCTCCAATAACTAGGGGCAGTGACCCTTTGGCCATTCCGGTTAAAAAAGGGGAGAACTTTTGAGGACAGTTCCTAAGGGGGAGTGCTTATTTTGAGAGGGAGTCTCACTTATGGTGTTTGTGCTTATTATTTTGATAATATGCTTGGATAACTACTGTTGTTATAGGGTTGATACACTGTGGTTTAAGTTTGGTTTAATTATTATATATTGATGTTGTTTTTCTTTGGTAGTTGTTTATTTCAGCATATATAATAATATGATGGTATTCAGTTTCAGCACTTTATGTTGTTGTTTTGTACCCATTTTGCTTCTGTAAGCTTTAAGGGTTTGTTTATGCACAATTTGTAGGCCTTTGTGGTTTGTGCCATGCTTTATGCAGCCTCTGTGCTTTGTTAAATCAGTACTTCCAACTAAATGTCTTGCATTTTCTTCTAAGTACTGTCACTCTTGTGCCCGTTGTAGGATTATTCCTAGATGCACATACTTCATGTACTGTGCATTGGTTGAGTGTTGGTCATTCAAGCAATTTTACCTTGCGTTTATTGTCTTGAATGTCCGGATGTTCATTCCAAGTGTGAATGAGCATTGTGATCACTTGGCTATAGTGATTACTTCTTTTGGTCTTGCCATGGTTTATTGCTTTATTCCATTGTGCATGATCGCATTGTGCTTGCTCCATATGCATTACAAGTTTCTGTATACAATGAACTTATTGTGTTGTTGTGTTTCAGGAGTTACTTGTTTTTATGGTTCTAAAGCTTTGTAGATTCTAGAGTTAGGTATGAGTGAGTTTTTCAACTGTTCCCAATTCACGCGTTAAGTCTAGAGTTTGTTTTAGGGTTTTGTCACGGAGTAGCCAAAGGGGGAGATTGTAAGGTTGAAAATTATCAACCATCGTGTTGGCTTTATTCCGTGCCAATTTACTTGTAAATTAAGCACTTAGTAACCCTGTATTTAGGTGGGATTATTGTAAGGGTAGTGTGTAAGAAGTTGTGAAGAAAAGCTCAAGTATGTGCAAAGAAGCAGAGTTTCGCGATTAGGACTCGCTGGTGGCTCGCGGCTGCAAGTCGCCAACTTCAAGCACGTGAGATGCACGTAGGGAAGTTAAAGGGTCGCGCTAGCTATCGCACTACAGGACAAAAGTCCCAGGCTGGCCAGGCCGTTACGTCACGACTTGATTTCGCGACTTGGACAAGCCGCGAGACCAAGCCGCCAATTTACCCTGTTTGCCAAAAATGTGTCTCTTTGTATTCTCATATCACCTCACTATATATAGACCCTTATACCCACTAAATGTGTAGAGCTTTTAGAGAGAATTTTGTGAGAGAAAACCCTAGAGAAAAACAAGATTGCCTCATCCCCAATCTTCATCTAAGAAACTCGACAAATTCCTCTACTCTCTTCCTCTCCATTGTCATACCCTTGAGAGGTCTTTTACCAAATTCTTATCTCACCACACCCACATCTGTGAGAAGGTTTATTTGGTGCTGAGGGAAGCAGTTTGGAAGGAACCAATATACATTGGTTGATGCTATGGTCAAGTAGCGAAATTCGGGAAGCTAAAGAAGAAATAGGTTCGGTGCAACCTCGTTAGAGCAAGAAACTTGGAGGGCTTAGGTAATGGGTAGATTAGGCTTGGAGGGTCTTCTGCTGTTCATGTATCCTAACTACATTCTTTAGTGGATTTTATCACCGCTTGGAGGGTGGCGGAGAGGTTTTACGCCAAGGACTTTAGTTTCCTCTTCGATAATACATCGTGTGTTGTCCATGTGTTTGCATCGTTCTTCCCTTTATCTTTACCTTATATTTACTGTTGTGGATGTGTTTATATTTGGCTTAGATTGTCTATCAATTCTGTTATTGGCTTATTATCGTATTCCGCACATTAATTATTTGATATAAAGCTTGAATTGATATTTTTATATTTTGGGGTCTGAACGTTCAAGGGTGTTTCATACCCATATTGAACTTTCATATATATACCTGCTCACCCCTTCCAGTGTAATTATCATAGTCCATGTCACCTAAGGTAAAGCGATGCCTAATTTCGGAAACAAAAGTAAGGTGACATGTCATCGGATTTTTAACGTGGAAATCTAGTACTTTTCCCGAATGTCTTAGGAAAGCATAGATTAGGACCACGGCCATTCAAAAGCCAAGCCTTAAAGCCCCCTATGCATGCAAAGCTCCAAAAACCAATGCCAAAATCTTTTTTTTTTTTTTTTTTTTACTGTCAATCTCCGAAAATTAAGATTTTATCAAAACAAATGACTGTCCTTGGACAGGCATTGTGGGATGCCTAACACTTCCCCACAGATAACCAAACTTCCGAACTCAAGAATTAAGATTTTTTGTCATCCACATTAGATTAGGAAAAATGTCATTTTTCTTAACCTAGGATTGGTAATAAAATCAACAAGAAATAGGTGACCAATCACACCTTAGAAAAACCCAATGATTAGTGGCGACTTCACTTACCTTAAGTAGTCACCTAAAATTTGGTCAAGATTCCTGTCACACCTCCAAATGTAGACAAATACCTTCCTCCACTGAGAGAGAGAGAGAGAGAGAGCACCTGAAGCTTCACACGAACCACACAATTATCGAGAAGGGCCTTCAATGGGCCCCACAAGCGTAGGAGTGTCTCCACGACGAGTGGTCAAATGAAAGCCTGACGGCAGTTTTCTAGCCGTTCGAGGCCCGAGCGTTGACAACACTTCAAACCCCAACCAAATTACCTGACATCCACAAATGGGGGGAGATACTTCAAACCCCAAGCAAGTTACCAAATGCCTACATATGGGGGAGACGCTTTGAACCCCAATCAAACAACCTAATATCTACATACGGGGGGAGACACTTTGAACCCCAATCAAATGACCCGACATCCACATATGGGGGGAAACACTTTAAACCCCAAGACACTGATCTAAATGATCCAACAAAAATTTTCCACATCACAAAAGGAAGACACTTCAAACCCCCACATTTGGAGATAGACAACCCAATAGAAGCCTTGAATAAAGCCACCCGACAAACACCTACCAAAGAGGATGAGGTCCTCAAGCAACTACAGAAGACACAAGCCAAATATATCTTTATGGAGTTTACTCATGGCCTCATACAAGCACTGTCAGAATCTAGTAGACATTCTCAATCAAATCCAAGTCCCTACAACCACTACTTCTCATAATCTGAATGCTATGATTGGGTCCATAAGTAGGGAACTCACTATTTCCTACTCTAACAAAGATTTGACGAAGAAGGAGAAGTACCATAATGACCTATTACACATTACTATAGATGTTAAAGGTAAGAGGATTCTGTTGGTTCTAATTGATGATAGAAATGCCTTAAATGTGTGTCCTTTAAAGAATGCAAGTTGCTTGGGCCTAAGTATTGAAGACTTTGTGCTAACTGATCAGCATGTGAGGGCATATGACAATAGTAGGAAGGAGGTCTTGGGAACCGTGACATTGGAGCTCACTATAGGGCCAATGATCAAAAAGGTGGAATTTCAAGTCCTGAACATAGCATCATGCTTCAATATGCTCATTGGGCGACCATGGATCCATAACACAGAGGCTGTACCTTCATCCTTATACCAAAAGGTTCAGTTTCTGCATAGAGCCATAGTTACCATATATGGTGATACTTCAACCATACCGAAGCCCATTTTTGGTATTGATTCTGAAAATGAGCCATTGACCTTGGGTGGTTTTGAAATCAAGAAGCTTGGTTTTGGAAGAAGAGAAGAAGAAATTGAGAAGATCCCCATGGACTTTGCTTCCTATAGTGACAATAATATGGTGGCAATGATGAGAAGAATGAATTTCCTTCCAGAGATGAACTTAAGGAAGACTGTGAAGAAGGCAACTGCTTAAGTCCCAATAATTCCCACTACCACACCACTTTTTGGGCTAGATTATAAGCCATTTAATGATGACTTGCTAGAGATGGAGGTAAGAAGAATGGCTCGAGCAAAGGCCAAGGCAAAGAGACTTCCTTGTCCTTCGTAACCCCTAAAACCCTATACTTCCTCAAAGCTGGAGATAGTCAACGTTATTGGGGATTTCCTGAACTGAGATTCGATCCTGAGTTAAGAACAATGGTGCCCGGATTTGAGCTATTATTTGATTGCAACAATAAGCTTCCAAAGCTAAAGAAGGAAGACACAAATTAGGTCCCTACTGATTGGGCTGATTATATTGACCCTGATATAATGACTACACTTCTAGGAGATGCCATTTGCAATATAGAAGACGACGAAGAGTACTGGGAAGCTTGCCAAAATGCATTGAAGAGCCCATATGAAGCAGGAACAAGTGATGAAGATGAGGAAAAGGGAAAAGCTCCTAGTGATAGTGATGAAGGTAGTAACAGCAAGAGTGATAATAGTAGTAATAGTAGCAACAGTGACGATGGAGATGGTGAGATGATAGCAACAATGATAGTGAAAGCAACAAGAGTGAAGACTAAGATAGCCTATATAGTGGCAATGATTAGGGTAAACCCTTAGTGATACAGAGGATGAAGATGTAGGACCTTTCTATGAAGACCACTTTGATGACGACGTGGATTACTATGATGGAGATATAGAGGATGATGTTGAAGCTGAACCTATAGATGCAGAGAATGACGTTGAAAGTAAAGAATATGAGCTAGAAAATGTGCTGAAAGCTGTAGGAGAAGAGGTTGAAGAGGCCAACAATATATAGACTACGATGATTACCTTTATGGGCATCCCTCGAATTAGAGCTGCATTACTGATGTTAGTTCAAGGTCAGGTCCTCGATATGACAAGCATGGTAGGGAGATTCCTAAGTTAGGGTCATTTTACAATTCAGATCTTGGCTCACTAACCCCGTACACTGAGGAAGAAGACGACATAGATGCTAGATTGGCCACTCTAGACACAAAGTTGATGATCCAGAGTTTTAGAAACTTAACACTAGAGAGTCTTGAAGGTGAAGATGAGAAGATGGAAGGGAATGAGTTAGAATATCTCCCCCAATACATCCACCTGAGCAACAAAGGAAAGCAAGATCTGTTTGGTGAGTGGATGGATAGTATAGAGCGTCTGGATACTTATGTGACTGACAAGCCCATAGATATGGAGAATGATGGTGAAGGCACAGATTATATGAATGAAGACCTCAAGGTATTGATGTTGAGGGAAGAAGAAACTCATTAGGAGCCACCTGCCATTGTTGAAGCCAAAACCAAGTAGAAGAATTGGGCATAGGAGGGAGTTGCCCACCTGATGAAAGTCTCTATGAAGAAAATCAAGATTGTCAAGCCAATCACTCCTACCAAGAAGATCAAGACCGTCGAGCCAATCACTCCTAACAAAAACATTGTTTCTATCCCTATTGAGTCTGTTTCTACTAGTATTATTGTTCATGTTGAGTCTATTTGTGATCATAGTCCTATAGAGTCTATTTCTGTTGAGTTTGTTAAGAACTCTTTCCTTTATAATATGATTTCTGATTTTGCTTATTTGTTGGCTTTGAATGTTTTTATTTCGAAAATTGGTAAAAAAACTCTTAATAATAAGGAATTCAAACAAGGGCATGTAGAACCTATAAAAGAAGAAACACAACTTGTTAACCTGGGAACTGATGATGAACCTGAGATGATACAAGTAGGCAATACCCTAACCTACTCAGAGAAAGATGCATTAGGGCACTGTTAATAGAATTCAAAAGGGTATTTGCATGGTTATATGAAGACATGCCTGGGATTGATACAAATATAGTGCAACATTGTATTCCAACAAATCCAACCATAAAGCTAGTCAAGCAGAAGTTGAGAAGAATGAAGCCAGAATGGACTCTCAAGATCAAAGAAGAAGTTGAGAAATAGTACAATGCAGGATTCCTAAGAGTGGTCAACTACTCAGAATGGTTAGCTAATGTGGTTCCGGTGCTGAAGAAGGATGAAAAAGTTAGAATGTGTGTAAACTTCCAAGATCTTAATAAGGCTAGCCTGAAAGATGATTTTCCTTTGCCTCACATTGATATCTTAGTTGATAACATAGCAGGACATGCCTTGCTATCATTTATGGATGGTTTTCAGGATACAATCAAATAAAGATGGTTCTGAAAGATATGGAGAAAACCTCCTTCATTACTTCTTGGGGGACAACTACTCTGTTGCATGATTTGATCCACAAAGAAGAAGAAGGTTATGTTGGTGACATGATAGTGAAGTCTAAAAACCATAAAGGGCATATACTAGCTTTACGGAAGTTCTTTGAAAGAATCCAATTCTATAAGTTGCGGTTGAATCCAAAGAAGTGCACTTTTAGTGTAACATTCAGAAAGCTATTGGGGTTTATGGTAAGTCATAAGGGAATTGAAGTCAATCTTGACAAAATTAAGGAAATTATAGAGATGAAGCCATTTGAGGGTTCTTAAGGAGGATACAGTACATCAACAGATTCATAGCCCAACTCACCATGACATGTGAGCCACTTTTCCAACTGCTCAAGAAGGAAGTTCCCACGGTATGGAACGAACAATGTCAAAAAGCTTTTGAAAAAATTAAGAATTATTTGATAAAGCCACCAATACTAGTCCCACTGGTACCAAAAAAACCATTATTGTTGTATCTCACTATTGAAAAATCTGGTTTTGCATCTCATATAAAACACACAGCGAAAGCAACAAATACGGATCTACTTCATTCATGAAAGATAGCATATAATCTTGAATTTTAAAACAAAGAATAGAAAGCGTACCTTGATGCTGTGAAATTCAAAACCAAGACTTGAGAATACCTCTAATCAACATCCTAATTCCACATAGTGCCTAAGAAGAGTAGTCTCTCAATCAATCTTTATGTACATTGATTCTCAAAGAAAATTTCATTTTAAAAGATATTGTTCTTCTTCTTCTCATTGTAGAGAAAAACTGTTTTCTTTTCTTTTCATCATACGTACATTCTAACAACCTTGGTAGTTACTTTATTTAATAACTTTTATTAAACAAAAACTAATTATTTAATTGGGTTAGCCTTTTGAGCCTACCTAATTGGGTTTAAATTTATGGCTTAAGATGGGATCAAAGGGAACAAATAAGATTCTAACTCCAATGGGCTTTGGGCTTATCTGTCAATTCTTGACAAGTTTAAAATTACTATTAATTTTATTTAATACCACTATATAAATATAATTGCACTTTAGGCCTTACTAATAAATTATGTTCCAAGACTCTAATGATATCATTTGACCTCTCCATGAAATATCCATAGTGAACAAAGTAATAATAAGCTGTCACTTTGTAAACAACTATTTTATCCTTGAGTACCCTATTTAATCTTTTATTTATTCATATTTATTGAAATCCAATTTCAATAAATATAAACTTTAGTAACTCCTTACTAAAGTGGGCACCCTGAATAACCAGTTCCCATTGAACTTATCTCAAGGGGATATTTCGTGTCTCTATTAAAAAAAATTATGGATTTTATCTTGAGAATATGTGTTTCTTCAATACTAAATATGATTACCCAACATACTGAGGTTTTGACCGTCAATATTAGATCTCACTCTTGATATATTAAAGTAACTTACATTTTATGATCGGGTTCACTACCCTCTTAGGATTGAGAGTCTATGAAATTAGAAGTCATGAGATTAATCATTCAGATGACAGTTGTTGATTGAATAATTAATCTCACAATGGTCCAGTTCAATATGTCTTAACATTTAAGACACATCAACACATCAACTAGAAGTCTCCACTTCCATAATCAAGACAAACCATCTTAATTGATGTGTTATAGTCTTCGCGGATGAAATGCCTAATTTCATCACTAACTACGAACAATATTTTGAGTTTACAAGAAACTCGTGATTTATATATTCTGTAACTAAATTACATAAATTACATACAATGCATCTCAAGGACTATAATAATGTTTCATTAGTTCATTTATAAATAGTCTTATATAATTAAACAATTTAATTATTTATGACATGCCAAAAAATTGGATTTTATGACAAAAACCCCAACAATCTCTCACTTGCCCTCAAAGACAATATACCATATATCCGACACTTATTTCCCTTTAGAGTAATTCATAGTCACTCTAAAGCAAGGTTTGAAAACAAGTTTCAACTTGATTTATTGCATAAATTATATTTTCTACTATTACATCTCACATACTCAGATCTCTTTAATGAGATAATACTTACTCTTGATGTTTATCTTCACTGCCTAGGATGAACTATCTTTAAGTCCAACTTCATGAATTACAATTAAACTACAAGTCAATATTTGTACAACCAGTAACCATCAAATCCTCACTTTGGTGGACAAGCATATAATCTCTCGTTCTCTTAAGATATTTGAGTATATGCTTTACTCCCACTAAATTAAGTGATCTTAGATTCAATTGATATTTGCTTACCATGCCCACCGCAAAATAGATATTTAGTTTAGTATAACATAACATAAAGACTTGCTCTTGATATGATATAAGAAACCGTCTAAATATGCTCTTCCTTTTCTATGTCTTAGGACTATAGTCCTTTAGAAATGAACTTCAAACTTAAAAGGAAATAATCATTTCTTGAAGTATTGCATGCTATACTTGACTAGAATCTAATCTATTTAAGCAATTTGAGATAGACCCAACATCCTAATTTTTTAAATTTTAACAAAGTTTAATTCTTAGGATGTAACCAGTCTTTTCCAAATACTTTATATCAAACTGGACTAGACAAAAACAAATCCATTGTTGACAATAACTCTACATCATTATAAATTATTAGAATGTCATCAACATACATTAAAAAATTTATTATTCTATATAACTTTTACACACATAAGACCTTTTAATACTTGATCAAAATCAAACAATTTGATTGCTTGATTCAGATGTTTACTTTAGTCCATAAATGGACTTTAAGCAACATGCATACTAAGCACTACTAGTTCTTTGCTATGAATAAGTCTAATTATATCATATAGATGTCTTCTTCAAGATTGCTACTAAAAAAAGTTTTCTTGGTATCCATTGTTATATTTCATCTAAATGAAATATAATGAATAAGAGAATCTAGATAGAGTCAAACTTGACTATTAGTGAAAAAATCTTTTCATAGTTGAACCATTTCTTACCGAATAAATCTTTTTGCCACTAGTTTTGACTTTAAAGGTTTACACTTTCTAATCTATCAATCTCATTTTCTTGTAGACCTATTTTAAAACAATAGGCTTAATGCCACTAGGCGCCTTTATAAGTTCTAGACTTTAAATAGAATCTAGTTCTATTCATATAACCTTAATCCAGTAATACATATTCATATCATCTATTGCCTTTACGCAGGACTAAGAATCAAATTCATATCTTTGTGGAATGACTTCAAAAGTGTATTTCAAAAGTATGAATTTATTTGGTAATTGATAATCTTCTCACTACGATATTGTATCGGTGTAATAATTATCTATAAAATAATATCTTATGGTGTATCTAATACAACTGTCTCATTTCTAAATGTATTTTGTAGTTGTCCTACAACAAATTCTAACATTTTTCTTCTAGAACATTCTACCTTTAAAAGAGCTTTATTCCTTTTTTATGTATGCACAAACTTAAAGAAGTCACTAGAACTTTATTCCTTTATAAAAAATGAGCCATAGATCATATCATCCTCTAAATAGAATTCATAAACTGGAATTATAACAAAAATAATGGTTCTAAAAGCCCATCTTTCACAAATTTTGAATATCATTTAGATTAATAAAAATTTGATATAAGTGCCAAAACATACAATACCAAAGGATAAAAACTTTCTCTTTAAAAAGTAAAATATGTAAATTTTCATCTAGAAAACAATCATGGACAATACTTAACTTTACCAAAACAGAAACACTTTCCGTTTGGTCATACTTTTGAGTCTAATTTCCTTTTAGCAATTACTAAGGCAACTAGCTTGTCAAACTGTTTGGTATTATAATTCCTCTTCTTACCACCCTTACCTTTCGGTTCAAACTAAGAATTTAAATTAAATCATATTGATCCTATCCTTAACTTTTAGGATGTCTTCCGTTACGTAAAACTCACTTATGAACTTAGATAATATAGAAAAAATTTATTTTCAAAACAATCTGAATTGATCAAATGACTCTAACAAGGACTTGTGGATCATATTCATATGAGATTAACATTTAATCTCTACATCCAAGAATTCCAATTCATTTAAAAATAAAACATTTTCATAAAATGATATAGAATTGAAACTCCTTAAGCCTTTCTAAGCACTCAATATGATTCATATTAAACACTTATTTGGACTTAATATAAAGTCTAAGTCTAGTATTAACTCTTGCATCTCATGCTGTAGCACAATTGAAATAGAAGCCAATGTAATATTTTAGCATTTCAATGGAGACTATGATCAAATCATAAGCTATCTTCCATAAATGCATCATGTATAGGAAATTATGACAATACTAAATCGAAACATATTTATATACTTCAGCTCCTTTAAGCACCATGTCCAAAATTATTTCTTAGTTAATGTGATTCAATTAAAATAGAAGTTAGAGAATAAAAATTTATGACAACTTTATTTTGATACTATGAATATAAATACAAGGACATTATAATTTTGCATCTATAACCATATAGTATGAAACTTAAAAACCATACTATACTAGGTGCAACTAAAACCTAATCCCACAATTAATATTTTTCAGCATAAAGTGAATACCAACCACTATGATCAGGCAAGAACTATTCTCATTATTAATACTATCATGGTAACTCTTACAAAACAAAAATAATTTACTGCTCTTCCTTTAACCTCTAAGTAATAATGACATAGCTTCTTTGGGAGATTAACATTACATTTAGCTTAGTGTACACCATTATCTAGAATTATGTGTAGCCAGATTTCATCTCTCTTATAGTGTTTAAACTTGTAGTACCATGAAACAAAACACTCTCATTTGGGATTGCAAGGCATATACGCCAAGAATAAGGTGCTTGTTCACACTACTTTAAATAGGTAAGTTCAATCTTATAGTATTATAAAGTAAACACCCTCATTTGGGATCGCGAGGCATATACGCCAAGACGAGGTGCTTACCCACACTAGTATGAACCGATAATAAAGGCCTTGAGATTCAACCCTTGTATCTCTTTCCCACTATAAATTTTAAAACAAGTGGATTGTCTTGAAATCATTGTGATCTTATCACAATTTTAAACCTACACATCAAATGTGTTTAATTGTTTAAATTTGATGTGATTTGACTAAGTCACGTCATAGTAGCGTAACGAACATTCGCGTAATCACAAAGAAGTTTAATTATGTAATCTGTGAAGTAAATACCCTCCGCATAGAATGCAAAACTTAATGCCAAGACAAGGTATCTATTCACATTACAATAAACATAACAAAAGGATTGTTTCAGCACTTTCACTTGTTATTTGGGTTTTCCTTTAAATAATTATGATCCCATCACAACTAATAACTTTGCACTTATTGAAGACTCTAATTTCATTAGAGTCACTAATTAAAATGGAAGTCCCAAACTATTTAGAATTCCTTAAACCCTAATGGATCAAAAATTAGTTATAATGAACTATATCTTTAATTTACTAGATAAAGTATTCTAATCTCATTAGAAACTATATAACTTTAATTAGAATTTTAATCTCATTAAAAACCGCTAATTAAAATAAATTAAGAACTTTTAATCATACAACAATTCCAATCTCATTAGAATATTTCTTAAAAGAGAGGTCCTAAACAAATTAGGACTAAGAGTTCTATTTAATTAACATCTTTGATCTCATTAGGTCTTTTAGTTAGATAATGATTAATAAATGTCTTTAACTTTTAAGGACTATAAAAATTAATCACTTTATATAGAAACATGTGTAATCTCATCACACACAACCTTGTCTTTTATCAAAGTTTTAACGCTTAATCAAAAAGTAAGTGAAAATTCAAAATTTAGTACGTTTGATTAGTCGAATATTTTCCTCGATCGAATGAAAAAATGAAGAAATACATCACAAAGTCACTGTCTCATTCGATCAATTCTCGATTCCTATTTGATCAGTCGAAAAGAACATTCGATCAATCGAAAGGGATTCTCGATAGATCGAGACAATGAAGTATTTCGTCATAGAGTTTCTGCTTGAATTGATCGGTTCTCGGGTTCTCTTCGATCAATCGAAAAGAATAATCGATCGATCGAAAGGAATTCTCGATCAATCCAAACTCGCAAAACTAAATTTTTCTCAGACTTTTCTGGTAAACATTTTTGACATCTTCATTATTCTTCCATCAAAAACACCTTTTGATTTTGTCAACGAAGATTTACTGATCAAACATTAGCGTACACACACTTCGAGTATACGTATGCATGCATGAAGCATGCGCACGCATCCACGCCTAGAACTCTAAACCCAACAACATAGAATAGAAAACTAAACAAAAATAAGAAAACTAACGAGAACAAACAACAAAATAAAGAAAAGTGAAGAGTTAAAGTTAGAGCCTCTACCTCAACACAAAAACTCTCTAGAGTTTGATTTGACCATTCCCTTAAATCAATCTAATCAACAACAAAACCAGTAAGTTAGTAAGCTTTAGAGCTTAAAGACTAAGAGCAAAATAAGTCCCAACCAAGCAAAACTTGACATGAGGATGTTTTATGAAAAACTCCTTCTTTGATTCACTATTTTCTAGTTCATCTTGCGTATATCTGTCTCCTTGAAAAGTGCTTTTATGACTTTATATAGTGGTTAAATAGGGGTGTGGGGTGGCTCCTAGACAATGCGGGATTCGTTCCACACAGATTTATGTGCAAAAAAGCTTTCTTTCATAGTTTCTGAAACCCTAGATGTGTGCATGTACTCGGGGTAAAATAATCAAATTTGATGTTTAATGTGGAAAACAATGTTTTGAATGAAAATATGTAGATTTGATGTAAATTATGTAAAGAAAAATAAAGTTTTGATGACTGGGTGAAAATTTGGAATTTAATATGAAAATTTATGAATTTTGGTGAGAAAAATACAAATCTGTTTTTTTTTTTTTTTTTTTTTTTTTATATATAAAAAATAATGAGTTTTTAATGAGAAAATTGTAGATTTGATTTAAATATGAAAAATGATGAGTTTTTAATGAAAAAAATTTAGATCTGAAACCTATAGTAACAAATAACCATGGATCTAAGACTATGTTATGAACAACCCTAAATCTACATGTTCAAGCATATGAATCAGCCAGTCATTATATTCTAATCATGGAATCAAAATCCAAAAGAAAGAAAATCATACTAGAAACTGATATTTACATGCTAACATGGAATTCACAATCAAACATAAATGCTACTAAAGAAAGAAAATTAATACTTGTATCAATTAGAGAAGACAAAAGGGATTTCTTTAGAAATTGGAGAGAAGGGATCTCTCTAATCTCTAAAGAAAGAGCAATAACAAAAGAGAAAAGTTTGAAGGGAGGTTTTCTACATAAATTCTAAATTAGTGAAGATCAGAATAACGGTAGAGCTTCGAAAATCTCTCTATTGCTAAAAAGGTTAAAGGGTGTTGAATTTTGGGTATTTTTCTCTATTTATAGAGGTGTTAGTTGCTAAGAAAATAAGCTAAATCTGACTTGAAAGTTAGTAGACATGAATTGGGTGAGATTTATCAAAAAACAAAAAAGAAAATGATTTGATTAGTTTTAAAGTGGAAAAAAACCTAGGGCATATTCTAGAATTTGTGCTAATCGGCATTGTGGCACTCCTCGTAGATTTCCCCAATTTTCTTTTTTTTACACGTTTTGGACTCTTTTCAGCATTTTTCTAAGTTGGAAATTGTATTTGGATGTGTTCTAGAATTATTTTCATGATAAAACTCATTCCATCTTGATAATTAAGCTTTTAAAATAATTATTTTTAAGATAATTTCTCTAAAAATCTAATTATCAATCCAAATTTACTATTATTAGCTTTTTTCTTTTATTCTTATGTAACAAATCGCATTTTAATAAAAATATTCCACCAATCACAAAAATTCATTTAATTAATTTCAATTAACAGTCAATCAAAATTAATTTCAATTAATCTCGTGTGATAGGTTCCACTCAAATGAATGAATGCAGACCATTAAAACTTGATTTTGTGATATCTTTCAATTTGACCATTCGATTTGGAAACCGAACATATCATTGTGATCGTTAGAAACTTAAGATCATTTTAATGATATATGATGAGTTGTTGACTAAAATGCAACCATGATTTTTGGGGTATATAGAATGGTCATTTTGTCATCTTCTAAGGTTAATTTATGGGTGCGAAATGGAGTGTTCGGAGGTAGAACATAAAATGAAATACATGGGTAGAAGATTTTTGTTTGCCCATATAACACCTACTCAGGAATGGGTATACATCTTATGCATGAATTATGTTCTTCCATGGATCTCATAAATATGTAAAGCCTATCAAATATAAAGAGACATTGCATAAATATATCCCTTAAAATAGTTTTTCAAGTAAAACCATGCTCCCACTTCCTCCCCCTTTCCCCTTCTTAAACACAAAATAATCACTAACAAACTAATTAACAAAAGGCTAAAGTGTAAATTATACCCATAAAGTTTAGGCATCTATAAATTTTACATCTTGAAATTTCAGAATTTGGATTCTTAAAATTATATTATGTTTAAATCAACAATCCATTGGTTCATGTTTTCTATTGAGTGTAATATAAGTTTGTCACATGTATTTAATTTTTTTTAGAAAAGTCACATGTATTTAATTAATTCAATAAAATGATGTCATGTCATTTTTGGACTTAAGCTACAAAAATGGAATGACATCAAAAAAAAAAAAAAAAAAAAAAAGAGGAAACGATATTATTCTTTATTCAATTAAATCATGTTGTACAATGGGGAGGAGGAAAGAGGGGCATTTTCCTAACCAAACAATGACCTCCTCATCCTTTTTTTGTAGCACTAGCTAGAGTTAAGGCAACACGAATACATCGTAAATGTATACTATTAAAAGAAATTAAAGAAAAACTATCTCTAATTAAACCAATGTCTTCAATAATCCAAGCAAACAACAAATTCTGTCTGAATTCAAGAGGTCCACAAGCTTAGCAAAGTTGCATTCCACCATCACCTTTTGGAAACTGGTATTTTGACAAAACAATAGTGCCAATCTCATCACTATATCTGCTATGCAGAAGGGGTTCAAACTTTTCTATAGACAATGTTAGGAAATTTAGATCTCGGTTGATAGAATTGACAAATTTTAAATTCAAGTTGTTAATTAGATTAATTATGAATAAACTTTGTTAAAACAAATAAACATTAATATTATGTCAAAATCATACAGTGAAAAAATAAATATGACAAGATATTATAACCCAAGAAAACTAATGAAACAAACTAGTTTCATAGTAAAAAAACCTAAAGGAAAACCTTTTCGAAAAGTAATCCACTATAGTAAAGAGGAGTTTCAGATCTAGTACAAAATCTTTATCCCCAGACTCTACAATCTCCGTAGATGAACTTACAGTAGAAACCTTCTACCGCTTTAGAATATCTGAACTCTTCAATATATGAACGCCACCCTTTTTTGCACTAATCCTAGTACGTGACTAATCAATGATGCATGGCTTTCAGTACATGACTAACACACCAACTTGAAGAAAATGTAACTTGAAGAAGCACTCTAAGGCGCAAAGATGTAGTAGCTTCTTTCAGAAAGAATAAGGCATCGGTTACCTTTTTCATATGTTCTCCTTGTATTCTCTTATGTGACGGCTTCTAAAATAAGTCTTATATATGTCTAGAGTTGTGAGAAAAGAAATTCTACACAAATATTTAAGCATGGGCTGAAAATTAGATCTGGAAATCTGAATTTCATAATTCTCAAGATACCCAGATAGGTAGTATTTGTCGAGCTTCATTAAACCTCGATAGATGGCTATCTGTCGAGCAGCTTTCGAGCTATCTATTCGTAGCTGTTAAGCTATCTGTCCAACTTTAATGAACAACTTTTCTTCACTTGTTTCTTGGTCCAATTTTCGTGGCTTTAATACTAGATTTGAACAACATGTTTCTTGAAGTATTAAACACATTCTAGATCTACCCAATTACAAGTAAAGTGCATTTTGTCAAAAGATTAGCCAATTACATAAAATGTTGACATATGTTCCTAACATGAATCACATATGTCCTAACAGACGATGACATGATACCTCTAAGACTTCACCTTTATTGTTCCTTATAAGAAAATCAATCCATTTGGATCCCAAACCAATCTTTGGTATTGCAAAACCATCCATCACCTCTAATTTCCTCTTTAAGCTATGAAAACCATCCATGTTGAGACGAGTTTTAGATAAAAAGAGGATTTTGGACCTTCTTCATTTGCCAAACAGCGAAGTTCTTGAACTGCCTCTAGGATCCCAAGCCCTCGGCAATTGAGGCTTAAAATCTTCATGGTGAGAGCATTGTTGAAGGAGTACCTCCACCTATAGTTTGCAATATACTCAGACTTTCCGTACTTAGCAATTATTTCTTATGAGCGTGTGAATCCAGAGAACTATGCTTCGAAGACATACGCTTTGATAAGCATGGAAGTTTAGGTGAAACTTTAGTTGCAGCTTTGTTATTAGAACTCCTAGGGATGCGTTTCCAAGACCGAAGAGAGGATTTTTTCTAATTCGGGAAGAAAATCCAACTCCATATCCCCATTTGAACTTTCCCTGTTTGGATTTAAATCATCCACTAGCTTATCCTTCGCCTTTATCAGTTGTTAATTACTATGCAAAGACTTGCCACTCTCCATCTTCTCAAGAACTAGAAGAGTTGTGTTGTAAGTGTATCCCTCAAAACATGGAGCAAGTTTATTCGATATTTGTCGCCCAACATCATTGGATTCCATCGGGTTAACAACTAGCCGATTTTCTTATGAATTCAAAACTTGAGTCACTGAGGGAATAATGGTATTTGGTGCTATAAATTCAGGCTCACCATTATCTCATTTTGAATTTGAAATTTGAGTTGAAACCTAACGATTTGAATCTCTGTGTTCCTTCGAGTTTCTTACTGTGGATGGGTGAGCTTTAATCATCTTTCCAGTGAACTCATCGGCGGATGACATTTTTAGTGGTTGCTACCGAAGTTTATCACCTCTAACTGCATTATCTTCCTCATCAGAAAGGAATGTATCTTTTGTTTCAACATCACTGTATCCGTGTGGACCGGAATTTCCTTTTTTTTACTTGGTTTTTGGGGCTACAGCTTGCAACCAAAGGCCAAATTCAAGCACATCAACATTTGTATGGAAGCATCCTTTATTAATCCCTTGATAATCACGATCCTGATGGCCTAGTATACCACATCGATAACAGAACATAGGCAGCCTCTTATACTTAAAAAATACCCAAACATCCTCCATCTCTTCAATGTGAATCATTTTTCCCTTCATAAGAGGTTTTGTGATGTCTTCATCTCCCTAAATCCTGAGAAAAAGACCCCAAGCAAGGCCACTTTTTGAAGCGTCTATCACCAACGAAACTCCAATCTCCTTCGTAATACGATTACCAACAGCAGTATTCATACTTTTGATTGGGATGTTGAAAACCCAAATCCAAAAGGGAAAGTATTGAAAGGAGACACTACTTAGACTAATATCTCCATTGAAGTGCTTTAGTAGGATAAGCTTTCTATCGAATGACCATGGGCTTTTATCAAGAACATCCATCATGTCTTCCCTATGAACAAAGCTATCTAGAAAAAGATTTTTTCCAACCTTTTAATAGTGACTCCCTGTGAACCACACCAAAGTTTTTGAGTGGTTGATTTGAACGCCTCCTTATTAAATTCCTTAGTAGCTTGTAGCTTGAACAAGATATTGAATTGAGCATGTTCCTTCAATGAGGCCACCTTCTAAGAACTAACAGACAAAACACCTTTTTCTTCCTTTGAGAGTGGAATTTTTTCCACAGCTCCTCCAACGCCATATCCATGGTAAATATAGATCCTTATAAATCTGATCAAAGAAAAGAACCTGCAACCAACCTATAACAGTTGAGAGAATAAGAAAAGGACAAGAAAAGAAAGATAAAGAAAAAAAATCCTCTACTTAGATCAGCAAAGCTAATCTTAGAGGTTTGAGACCTTACGTAAAGAAACATAAGTTGGTACCTTTTACTTTCCAAGACCACAGAGAGTCATGGAGAGAAAAGTTTTATTCACTTAATGACATCAATTTATTGACTGAACTAAACATGTGTGACAAATTTTTTATATAGTACTCAACATAAAAGAAGGACAAGAAGACCATTTATGCAAATAAAATATGATTTCGATGTCTTTCTCAAAAAAAAAAAAAAAAAATTTCAATGTAAAATATAAATTTCGAAATTTTATGATGTAAACTTCAAGGACTCGATGGGTATAAGAGCAACCACATCAACGCATGCAAACTTTCCACCTATTTTACATAAAAAAAAGGTACTTTTTTTTATTTTTATTTTATACATTTATTTTTTTAAAACACCTGCATCGATCTATTTATTCTATATACCTATTTAATAAAATATTTATTATTTTTTTTTTCGCTCTCTTTCTCTCTCAATACTACCAAAAAATATTAAAATATTAAATGCATGAGCTATGCAAAAAATTTTTTTTACCCCTACTTCTTCATATTTACAGCTATCCCTCTCTTCTCCAATAAAAGCACCCCCAAATTTCTAGGGCTTCTCCAAATTCCACAAATCCTTTCAGTTTCTTCTGAACCGAAAAAAAATGGAATCGGAGGACGATTTCGACATGCACGACGCCCGCGACACCCATCAAAACGAAATCACCACCACCACCACCACCACCATCAACGACAATGAAGACGGTGTCGTTTCGGTCGAGGACGACGACTTTTATAGCGGCGACGAAGACGACGACGAAGATGGTGAGACCGCCAACGCTTTTGCTTTCGACAGCGACGACGATGCTGACGTGGCAGACTACGAGTTCATCGACAACGATTCTGACGATTCCGACGACGTTGTTTCACACCGCTACCAGGTGGCTGTTACGTAATTTTGTTAATTGGTTTCCATTTGGGTCTATTGGATTTTTTTTTTTCGCTTTAGAATATTGAGCTTTTTTTTATTGGCTGTTTCATAATTTTGTTAGATTCCATTTGGGTTTATAGGAATTTTGAGGTTTTTGCTGTGGAAATTTCGAATTTTTAGAATTTTGGGTTTATTGATTTTGATTATTGGATTTCATTTGGGTTCTTAGATTTTTGTTGCGGTAATGTTGTTTCTTATTACTTTTTGGATTTTGGCTTTGTGGATTATTAGAATTTTATGTTTTTATTTTTAATTGTTTTTGTTGTTGTTTAGATTTGGCTATGCTTGATTTTAATGATTAGGTTCCATTTGGGTTATTGAAATTTTGAGGCTTTTTTTTTTTGGTCGTGGTAATGTTGATTCTGATGGATTTGTAGTTTTGGGTATCTGGGGATTTTTTTGGTTAAGAGTTATCTGCTTCATTCTTGTTTTTTTCGTCTAGTTTGGGTCATTGGAATTGTGATGTTTGTGGTAATGTTGATCCTGATTTTAATTTTTAGAGAGCTAGCTTCAGTTGGGTTTAGTTGGGGTTATTGGAATTTTGAGACTTAATTTTGGTAAGTTAAATCTGCATGATTTCTGGTATTGTGTTAATTGGGATTATCCAAAATTTTGAGTTTTTTGTTGCAGTAGTGTTTATCCTGCATGAATTTGGTTAAGTGGTTAGCGTGTCTAATTGGTGTTATGGGAAATTTTTTATTTTTTGTTCTTTTAATGTTAATTTTGGTTGATCATGTGAAGGAAATTTAACATGGAAGCTATTTTTTAGATGTCTAATGAAAAAAAGGAATAGGATTAGGTACATTGTAGGCGTGGTATATTAAGTTTTGACACCGCAATTTTTGAAAAAATAGGACATGGGTTTGGCAGGACATGTCTATTAAATAATTATTAAATATATTTTTATTTATATTTTCTATATATTGTTAAGCACTTATTTTTCATATAATGTTATATATATATATATATATATATAAATATAGAGTAATAGTGGACCATAAAGCAAATCCATGACTCTAAAGGATGTTTAGACGTTATATTACAAACCAATAATAAAGATATTTATTAATTTTCAAAGGCATTATTACTATTCAGAGCATGAATGCTCCCTTTGTTTTGTGAAAGGGTATTCAATTCCTCTTGTTCTCATGTCTCGGCTGTGTTTTGTATTTTTATTTTTTTAATTTTTAAAAAGGACACGGCTGAGTCACGCATGTAGAAGTGTCCTAGAGGTGTCAAGTGTCTGACACGGGTACTACACTCCAAATGAAGTGTATGTGCTTCCTAGGTTGAAATTTAATTGGGGAAATTAATAAAATGCGACCAAAGTATTGTACCTAAGTTTACCCATAAAAAATATGGAGAAGTTTGTAATGATCTTCACAACTCCATATGGTTTTTCGTGTCCTAGAGAAAGTGTATGATCGGGTACCTAGGGAGGTTATGTGGTGTGTTATAGAAAAGAAATGAGTTTCTCTAAAATATATTAAGTTGATTAAGGATTTGTATGATTGAGTTGTAATTAGTGTGAGAATTAGGGTTTAAGTGATAGCTTAGCGGGAATGGAATCTTTGGGGTGCTCCAAGTTTGTGGTTCAATCAAACCCCACCTCTCCCGTCCCCACTATCTACCTATGAAAAAAAGTTGTAATTAGTGCGAGAACAATTAGATGCATCGCAAGTGAGTATCCTATCACTATAGGATTGCACCAAGGAGCAACATTAAGTTCATATCTCTTTGTACTAGTGATGGATGAGTGCATTAGATCGATTCAAGATGAAGTACCTTAGTGTTTACATATGTTACAATTTTAGTGGATGATGAGAAGATAATGTCAAGTTAGAAATTTAGAGGGATGCTTTAGACTCTTATTTATAATTTTTTATTAATGGTGGTTTTGTGGTGTGGGAGGGGGGCCTGGGGGGGTGGGTGTCGGTGATGCTAATTTTTCTTGATTGGTATTGGATTTATTGAGGATTATGAAAATTCGTTGTTTGGGTGAATCAGGCAATAAAAATCTAGAGTCTAGTCACTTATCAACAATAATAATAATAAAAGGGAAAAGAGAGTTGAGGAATTTAATTTCCTCAGTTAATTATGATAGAGTGTTGTTAGTGTGGTAGAAATGACAGTGGGATAGTAAAAGTCTTTATGAAGTTGAAAATGATTCCATGGAATGTTAGAGGATTGAATGCCTCCTAGAAACTTCTGGAAGTGAGAAACTTGTTACGTGAGTGGAAGTGTGATGTTGTATGCTTTTAAGAAACAAAGCTCCTTGGCATGGATAGACGGTTTGCAGTTTGTGGAGCTATTCGTAGGTGGATTGGGTGGCTCTAGATGCTGATCAAACTGCTGGTGGAGTTTTGATTGTGTGGGATAGGAGGGTTTTAGAAAAGTTGGAGGTTCTGGTGGGTTTGATCTCAATGTTGGTTCAATGGAAAGGTGTGGAGGATGCTTTATTTGGGCATGTTCAGGGGTTTATGGTCCAAATGATAACAATGTGAGGGGTTATATGTGGGATGAGTTGGTTGCTATTCAGTAGTACTGGAATGTTCCTTGGTGCTATATTGGAGATTTTAACGTTGTTCGTTTTCCAAGTGAATGGAGGGGTGGTTCTTGTCTTACTCCAGCTATGGAAAAGTTTTCTGAGTATCTAAACTTGATAGATTTGCCATTGGAGGGAGGGAGTGAGTTTTACTTGTTCTAGTAGTACTAACCTGCCATCCATGTCCAGGATTGATAGAGCTTTGGTGTCACATGATTGGGAGCAACACTTTCCGGATGTGATCCAGCAGATTCTACCGCGACCTGTTTCAGTTCATTTTGCAATTCTTTTGGAGGTAGGGGGTATGGCGAGGGGGAAAATTCCCTTTTGGTTTGAGAACATGTGGTTGAAGACAGATGGGTTTGTTGATAGAGTTGATTAATGGTGGAATTGCCATTCTTTCTTAGGTACACCTAGTTATGTGTTTGCTAAAAAAGTTGAAGGCTTTGAAAGAAGACATTATTTAGTGGAGTCCTTGAGAATTTGGCAATTTGGCAATGTTGGTCGTTAGAAGAAAGAATTATTGGGGGCTTTAGAGTTATTAGATGCTAAGGAAGGGGATCTTGGACTCACTAAGACGGAGATAAATGAGAGAAATGGAGTGAGGTTGCAAGTAGAGAATCCTCTTTCTCTAGAGGAGATCTCATGGAGACAGAAATCGAGGATGTTGTGTATTAAGGAGGGTGATAATAATACTAAATTCTTCCACAAGATGGCTAATTCTCATAGAAGGTATAACCATCTGAGTTTTTTGAAAGTGGATGGGGTGATTTATGAGAAGGGAGCAGAAGTGGCTGCTCAGGTTGTTCAATTTTATAAAACTCTGTATCAGGAGTTAGAAGAGTGGAGGCCTTTTGTGGAAGGTTTGGATATTGATCAAATTGGAGAGATGGAGAGGGGTTGGCTGGAGAGGATGCTTGAGAAGGATGAGATACTATCAGTTGTCAAAGAAATGGAAGGGGATAAAGCTCCAGGTCCATATGGCTTCTCTATGGCCTTTTTCTATCATTGCTGGAGAGTTGTGAAAAGAGATGTCCTTGCAGTTTTTGAAGAGTTTTATTAGCACTGTAAGTTTGAGAAATTTCTTAATGCTACCTATAGCTTTAATTCCTAAGAAGAATGATACCTCTAACATTCGAGATTTTAGATCTATCAGCTTGGTGGGGAATATTTATAAGATCTTGGCCAAGGATTTGGCAAATCAATTGAAAGTGGTGTTAGATTAGTTGATATCTGAATCTCAGAATAGTTTTGTAGGAGATAGACAAATCCTTGATTAAGTTCTCATTGCTAATGAGTGTGTTGACAGTCAGGTGAAGTGTAAGATTCTAGGGGTGATTTGTAAGTTAGATATTGAGAAAGCTTATGACAATGTGAATTGGGAGACACTTTTGAAGTTGTTGAATTGGCTTTGGGGAGAAATGGTGTGGATGGATTTGAACCTGTATTTTTACAGTTCAGTTTTTTGGGTTGGTCAATGGGTCTCCAGCTGACTTCTTTGGTAGTTCTAGAGGTTTGAGACGAGGGGATCTGTTGTCTCCCATGTTATTTTTAGTTATGATGGAGATGTTTAGTAGGGTGGTGAAGAGAATGGAGGGGGTAGGATTACTTAGCGGCTTTAAGGCAAATGGTAGGAGGGGCAGATGGGAATGTGTTTTGCACTTGTTTTTTGTAGGTGATACTATTCTTTTTTGTGATGCAGATGTGGAGCAAATCTTACATGTTCGTTAATTGCTTATTTGATTGGTTTGAAGGTCAATGTATCTAAGAGTGAAATGGTTCTTATTGGGGAGGTAAATAATGTGCATGCTTTGGCAGGGATCTTGGGCTATAGGGTTGGGTTCTTGCCAATGATTTATCTTGGTATGCCTTTGGGGGTGTCTCATAAGTCCCTCTCTATTTAGAACCCTATATTGGAAAAAAATTGAATGGAAGTTAGCCGGGTGGAAGAAGTTGTATTTGTTGAAAGGTGGTAGATTCACATTGCTTAAAAGTATGTTATTTAGCCTTCTTACTTATTTTATTTTATTTTATCTCTTTTAACCATTCCTACACATGTGGCTTACAAAATTGAGAAGTTGCAAAGAGATTTTTTGTGGGGTGATTCGAAGACACATTTGTTGGGATGGGATAAGGTGTGTGTGCTTATTGCCAATGGCTTTGGAGGAGGGTGGTAGCTTTTAAATTTGGGGAAGAAAGAGAGGGGGGGGGGGGCGACCTCCAAGCTGGGAAGGGGTGTTCATGGGTATGGTTTGTGGAGAAGTATCTGGATGGGTTGGGAAGTTTTTAGCAAAAACATCCAGTTTAAGTTTGGGGTGGGGAATAGAGTGAAATTTTGGATAGACCTGTGGTGTGGGGATCTTCCTCTCCATTTGGCTTTTTCGGTTTTGTACAATTCTGTTGCAAATAGAGCGGCTTATATAGACTCATCTTTGATATGCCAAGGAGCGAGGGATGAGAAAATTTGGGATGTTCGTTTCATAATGATTGGGAGGCGGATGTGGTGGATGATTTCTTTCAATTCTTGGCTTCCAATTTACCTTCAACAACTGATGATGATTGTATGAGATGAAAGTTGACAAAGAACGAGGATTTTAATCCATTCATTTTTTCATAAGTTACACGGTTCTTCTTCTGTTGTTTTTTCATGGAAATGTATTTGGAAGGTTAAGGCACTCCAGCGTGTCTCTTTCTTTGTTTGGACAGCTGCGTGGGATAGGATTCTCACGGGAGATAACTTGTTGATTAGGGGATTTGATTTCGTTGACTGGTGCATTATGTGGTGGTGTTGTGGGGAGACAGTGAATCATTTGTTGTTACGTTGTTGAAGGGCTTATCGGCTGTTGGGCTTTGTCTTTAAAACTTTTGAATTTTGTGGGTTCCCTCATGTTCGGTGACAGATTTTCTATTTGGTTGGTGGAATTAATTGGGGAAGATTCATCTGACATTTGGAATTTAGTTTTGTTGTGTTTGATATGGTGTATTTGGAGAGAACGCAATTGGTGGACTTTTGAGGACTTGGATAGATCCGATGACTAGCTACTTGCTCTCTTTTCTGGTTTCCTTTTTGATTGGTCTAGGGCTTGGGGACTCACATCTAGTGATTCTCTCCCTTTGTTGCTTAGCTTTCTCTTTCTTTGTAATTAGTGCTTCTTTTATGTTTTTGCTTTTCTCTTTTTTATTTTATTTTATTTTTATTTTTTTTTACTTTTTGACATGCTTTGTGCCACTTTGCATTTAGCAGCTTTTTGAATATACATCTTTCTTACTTATCAAATAATGATGATGATGATGATGATGATGATGTAGAGCCTAGTTTGTCATGGTAATATCATTTTTGGTTGAATTGGGTCTTTGGCAAGTGCTACAGTGTTGGCAATGCTTAAATATTTAAATTACAGGAAAACTGGTAGAATTTTCATTTGTTTGGGCACTGCTTCTATGAATGAACTGGACATCTGTGGCATTGTTGCTACTGTAATATTAATTGGAGTTGATTTTGTTGGCTTAAAAAAGGACAATTTTAGCACCTATCAAATAAAAAAAGGAAAATTTTATCAACCTATAAAAGGAACACTGGGTGAGTTTTTCTATGTTGATGATTTTCGTTTGGTGATTGTTGCTTCTTTGTTGTGGACTATACAATCTATTTTTTTTGGTTATGCTGACGTGAGTTCTTTGAATTTGAACATGATAATTTGAAGTAGTCTTAGCAATTTGTAAGTATAGGAACTTGGTAATTTGGATATGTTTTATTGAATACTTGTGCTTCTTGTGCAGAATGCTCAAATGATGAAACCTTTAAAATATAACTATGTTACATAGTCTCCCCAGGTTCTTCTTGAACGTACGTAGTTGTGATGTATGGATGTTCATGAAAGTCCAGTAGCATGCTAGTTCTAACCTTTTGGAAATGTTATTTTGTTATCTGTCTATCTTAGTGGTACAAGTTTCAAAGGAATTTTACCATTAATAATATGTCCATTCCCCCTCTCCTCCTTCATGGACTAGCAGGTTTTATGAGATTATATGTGCAAATGCAATTTAAATCATTGTATGGTGAATTTTTGGGACTCCTTTTATGGAAGTTAGAAAGGTGGTGGAACCTCTTTGTTATGGTTTTAAAAACCAGACCGGTTTGGCCGGTTTGACCGGTTCAACTGGGAACTGGATCTTAATCCGGACTGGTTATTATTTAAAACTGGAAATGAAAGAAAAACTAGACAAATAGGACAAACCGCCAGTTCAACCGGCATAACCGGAAACCGGTGTGGTTAAATCGGTTTTAGCATTTCTTCATAAATACTTCAACTGTTGTGTTTTTAACCCAAAAAAAGAAAAAGAAAAAGAGAGAGATCTTGTTTTAGATTTAAGAAGAGAGATTTTGATTTTGAAAATGTTCTCTCAAGTATGAAGTGATGAAGCCTAAGACACTCATAGTAACCCAAAAACATCAAATTTACTTTACTTACCTTTTGCTCAAAAGAAAAAAAGAAATCAGATTTACTATATTTTTGTTGAGGAAGAACCAAAGAAGCCCAAAGATAAGCAGATTTATAATGATCTGTCTGCTTCAGTTGAGGCTTTTTTTGTTGCTCTTGCCTCTTGCACATGCGCATATGAGGAGAGAGAGAGAGAGAGAGAGAGAGAGTATCGTAATATGCACAAAACTATTGTTAAACCAAACATGTGGATGTATGGATTTCAAAATGTGTGGTAGTTGGGATATTAACTTGTAAATGTTTGGAGGTAAAAAAAAAAAACCAAGTGGGCAGTGATATTGTTACCCATTGGTGCATTTACTTTTTGTTATTTGAAAGGTTAAAAAATAAGTAAAATATTTTATAGTGGGCTTGTGGGTTATGGGTGCTTATATATGTTTTTTTGTTTCTGTTTTAGTTGAATTGTGTTGAGTGGTGTCTAAAAGTTGGTAAGCTAAAGTTTAATGTTTTACTATTATTTAATTTTTTTAGTTAAAATGACCAGTTATAAAATGATTTATTTATTTATTTTTATAATTATTAATTAAATTATTTATGACGTCACTAGTTCGACTAGAAAACCAGTAACTAGTCCCTTTTTTTGGTTTTTTCACCGTACTGGTTTTTAAAACCATGCTCTTTGTAATTATAGGGCAAATTATATGGCAGTTATAAAATCGAAGTATGCATAACTTTGTGTTACTTTTTGAGTTTGTGCTTGTTTGTGTTGATGTATGTATGGATACTTGTGATACAAATGACTCATAATTTTTCCTTCTACTTGACTTCCATCATATATATATATATATATTTGATTGGTAACTTTCATCATATAAATTCTATTCTTTTGCCATCCAATTGTTCATAAAGACCATGTTTTCTGCTACAAGCACACACTTATGCATGTGCATGCATAATCAAGGAAAAAGAAATGAGTCTTTTAGTTGCCTTTCTTCTTCTTTTATTGTAATTTTTTATTCTAAGCGTGTATGGCTTCTTGTCTTAGCAAAGCTTTACCATTCTAAGTGAAGCGGATATTCATCAACGTCAAGAGGATGATATCATGAGGATATCAACTGTGCTTTTTATTTCAAAGGTTGCAGCTAGCATACTGCTCCGCTATTATAATTGGTAAAATGCTTTGACTGATTATCTAATGTGGTTCTTACATAGTTTTGGAATGACATTATATTTGTTCGTACAAACTGATTTGAGCTAGTTATCAAAAAAGCAAACAGATTTGAGCTCTTGAGTAAATGTGCAAGTGCCCCCAAAAAAAAAAAAAAAAAATTGTCCATTGGTTTATAAATTAAAAAGAACTTGTGTCGTGCAGATTACTTGTTTGTATTTGGTAGCCCCTTGGTTTTGAGCATTGTGGTGCCTTGATGTTCTGTAGAATTTATATTTCCTTTGTATATGCAGGAGTGTCAGTAAAGTGCATGATGAGTGGTTTGCAGATGAAGAAAAAGTTAGAAGGTCTGTTGGCTTGTTGGAGAAGCCAGTTGTTGAATATCCAAATGCTAGAGAAGTATGCAGTTCATTCTCTACTATGCTATTAAAGTTTTGAAAGCTAGGGTTTTGACTACCTTGTTTATCCTTATTAGAATTATGTGTGTCTTGATGTATTCTTGTTTTGACAGCTGACTTGTGGGATATGCTTTGAAGCCTATCCTTGTGACAGGATTCACACAGCTGCTTGCGGTCATCCTTTTTGTAGTTCATGCTGGGCAGGTTTGTTCTATTGGAATGTCATTCTATATGATCATCCTGAGAAAAGTCAACTTCAGTAAAAATATATGGAAAATGGTGGCGTGTTTGTTGCTTTTAACTGTCCTTATCCATAAAAAGATTATCTTTAAGAAATGGCTGCAGAGAAACAAGCAACTACCATTTGGCTAGACCAAACCTTGACCTTAATTAAATTCTCCAAGCTCAATCAAGACCTTGTTTACCTCATCTGAAGGAGGGTCCCCCGGATAATATATGATAAGGGCTTTCATTGGGCATTCTCCTGAAGATATATATTAGGCATGAAGACCATCCCAATTACAATTTATGGATACAAATAAGCGAGGAAGACATGCAAGCAAAGATGAAAGTAGAGAGTTAACCTACAATTTGAGTAATTTGCTTAATAGAGATACCTCACCAGATTTAGTTACCAACATGATACCTATTTGAAATAAGATTTAGGGTCCGTTTGGATACAGTTGAAAACTGAAAACTGAAAATATTGTAGCAAAATAATTTTTAAATGTGTGAATAGTGTTGTGGGACTCATTTTTAATGAAAAAGTTGTGAAAAAGTGAGATTTGTGGGACTCGTGAACGGTGCACTGTTCATTGGCGAAAAGTCAAATAATGCGGGTACTGTTCATGAACAATAGCCGCATTACACCTGAAATGCGTGAAAAAAAAAAAAAAAAAAAAACGGAAAACTTGCAAAACATAGACGCCATTGCCAAACGCTCACTTAGAGAATAAATGGCACAAATCTTTATTTTATTTTAATATTTTTTTTGCTTAGGACACCTAGTTGTCTAGCACCTCTGACAGTAACTGATTTAAATAAGGTTTGAAATGATGACGCAAATGAGTTGTTGCCGGATCGAAAACAAGATTCCAGATCTAATTTATAAGTTAGATATTGAGAAGGTGTACAATAATTTGAACTGAAAAGCTTTTTTTATATTTGCTGGAGAGAATGGGGTTCGGGGAAAAATGGAGGGGTTGGATCTGTTTTTGTTTCACCACGGTTTGGTGTTCCGTACTTGTGAACGGATCTCACTCAGGTTTATGGTTTGGTGTTCCATACTTGTGAATGGAGCTCCCTTGGGTTTTCTTCATGTTTCAAGGGGCCTAAGGGAAGATGGCTCTCTTTCACCCTTGCTATTTATTCTAAGGATGGAGGTATTGAGTAGGATGTTGAGTTGGTCAGTGGTAGGGGGCCACATCTCTGGGTTTAAGGTTGGTCTGGTGGGTATGAAGTTGAGTTGAGGATATCTCATTTGTTTGCTGACAACACGGTCATGTTCTGTGATGTATGGTGGGAGCAATTGCTTTTTATTAGAATGGATCTTACTTGCTTTGAGGTAGTTATTGGATTGAAGGTTTTTTTTTTTTTTTGATAGGGTTATTGGATTGAAGGTTTACCTAAGTTGAAGTAGTTCCAGTGGGAGATATTGGGGATATAGATGAGTTGGCTGATATAATGTATTGTAAGCTTGCCTATATAGTAGTTGGGCATACCTTTTGGGCTCGTTAAGGTGTGGAATCTACCGAAGAATTTGTCTGGTTGTGGTGGGTTTATGTTCAAGAAGATTTGTGGATTTTGGGGTTTAGAACTTGTTTTTTATAAGAAGGGTTGGGGTTTAAGAGAGTAAAGATTGGATTTTTGCTTGAAAAGAGACTGGAAAAAAAACTATAAATTTTATAATGAACAGTAACAATGAACAGTGAGTTAAACAGTAACTATGAACGGTAACTGATAAGAGAAAAGAAGAAAGAAAGAAGAGAGAGGAAAAGAACTCTTGAGGCCAACGTGCCTTAATACTCAATAATTTTATTAATAAACTTTTTGTCTCCTTTGAAAACATTGAGTAAAATGTATAAAGAAGACTTTCTTGTACTAGTAGTATTAGACTATTAGGAATCCTAATTTGACTGTTAAACCAATTCTTGTTTGAATGAATCCAAAGCCCATACATGAAGACCCATAAACTAATTAAGGCTTACTTATTGATAAAATAAAACCCATGGTCCATAACTATGGCCCATATCCAATTGTAAAATTATTAAAATGCCCTTGACTCTAGAATAATAAGATAAAATATAAAACCTAATTAACTACCATGTACACTTATTTTTGGGCTTTGCCTTAGCTTTAGGCCTCCAAAGAAGGTTTATTAATTTATTTATTTTTTTTATTTATATATTTTAATATGAGTAAATAATGAAACGGAATACAAAAGCAAGAGCCTTGGTAATGGCAAATGCCTTTTACCATAAGCTATAGGTCGCGGGTTCGAGTCCGGGAATCAAACTCTCCAATAAATTAAGGGTAAGGTTGCCTACTATGACCTCTCCTAGACCCCACCCTTGGTGCAATGGCAAGTGCTTTTTACCAAAAGCAACAGGTCTTGGGTTTGAGTTTGGGAATCAATTTTTTCAATAAATTAGGGGTAAGGATGCCTACCATGATCTCTTCCAGATTCTGCAAAAGTGAGAGCTCTGTGCACTGGGTAAGAATTTTTTAAATAAGGAAATAGAATACAAAGTTGTTGTACTTCCAAAGAAGATATTCTCTCTACACCCATGCTAACTTATGTACTTCTTCACACATGAGGTAGCTCTTCTGGAATAAATTACTTATCAAAAAAGGATTATCTATTTTGGTAGACTGAATGAAGGATAGAAAAAGTAACAATTTCATGTATCAACTTCTTATTATTGTGTCTGCTCATTGGGGGAGGGTGCTTTGTGGTTGGCCTATGCAGTTGTTGAAGTGACCTTCACTTGCACCACACTGGCGAGTGATTGTTGCAGATGGTTGAGATGACTTCTCTGTTAGGTAAAGTTGTTGGAATCTTGAAAACAAGTACTTAATGCAGTTCTGATTGCCTCCATGAGTGGAGTAGTTTTTTAATGGAGTTCAGGTCAAATGTAAGTTGTGGAATATGGTGGTGCTATATGTTTGGAGATTAGATTCAGATCTACTTTGTATACTTTGAGAATACGCAAATAATGGAATTACTCTATTTTATTGTTATGGTTTGGAGCTTTGCTTTTGTAGAAGATTTTAGTGTTCGGAAATGGTAGTTATCCGAAGGAGTAGTAACATTTGACTGTGAAACATACCTCATGAAGCAGAGGTTAGTAGTTCAAATATCCCCTTCCCTTTCCTGGGGCCGAAACTTGTTTATGAAAAGAAAAGGCAAATAGGGAAGTGGTTGCCTAGGTGTCTTGGCCTGGTATCGTGCACCTTGCGTTCATGATATCCATGTAACCTAACCTCTCACTAGTCCCAGTATCCCTCACAAGATCTGGGTTTCCAAGTTTATTTGTGCATTTCATAAATAGATTATATACAGGGGGAAAAAATTGATAGTTTTTTTTTTTTTTTGGGGGGGGGGGGGTAGGGTTTATGAGTAGCTCTATTATAGGCAGACTCCTTTCTGTCAGGTTTACACATCTAGTGTGGCAGAAGGGAAATACTTTCATGTCTTAAATGTTTTGGGAGGTAATAGTTTGGCACATATTTACATGAACTTTGCCTATCAAAAATCAGTTTTAGACAATCTCTGATTGCAGTTCTCAATTTTATTAAAGGGGGCTTTGACTTTGGTTGATGGTTTATGATCAAGTGGATATTGGGCCACCTATTGGACTATTGTATTGATTGGACATTCCTTTGTATTGACACGGGTTTTGTTATAGTTTCTTTTTCTTGATGTACAGCTTGTGAATGACACTTGACTTTTTACACCAGTTGATTTAGATTATAACTATATTGCGAATGAAAAGGGTCATTGTTCTGATACCCTGAGCAAGGGACCTTCAATTTTTTGTTACAATATCATAGATTTGTTTAATTAATGACCTATTTATTTGTGTGTTCATAAATACAAAGAAGCGAAGTGGAAATGTTATATTTGGGAAAGTAAAAAAAAGAAAAAGGAAAGGAAAAGATGCTACCATTTGTATTCTACCACAATCAGGTTGCTTGTTGGCTACAAGAGTGGAGTATGATAATTTTGACATGATAGGTATTATGATGCAAGACAACCTAGGTGTCCATACCATATTATCAAGAGTAGATTTTTTTTTTTTTTTTTTTTTTGATTGAAAAATTTGGTATTCTATGCACTTAAAAAATAGAACAAAACTTAGGTACAGTACTTTAGGTTCCTCTTTTAATATTCAGCCATTGTGGCTTTTTTTCTCATGGAATGGAAGTGTATTTTTAGTTGAGTAGCCACATGGCTGAATTTTAAGAGGGGAATCTAAGTAATAAACACCTTAGTACTATACTTAAGTTTTGCTGTAAAAAATAATCACTGCCTATATTTTCTGTATTCCAGCTGTATTTTACTGAACTTTAATCTAAACAAAATTAATCATTTTAATAAATTGATACCTACATATGAATTTTTTTTTCCTCCATTTTTCTTTGTGAATTCTTAAACTCCTTCCCCCCCAATTGGAGTTCACTTCAGTTTTGATTTCATATATTGATCTTTTTGTTTTCCCCTTCAGGTTATATTAGCACAGCCATTAATGATGGTCCTGGATGTTTGATGTTGCGATGTCCAGATCCATCTTGTGGTGCTGCTGTTGGTCAAGATATGATCAATGTATTGGCTTCTGATGAAGACAAGGAGAAGTATTCTCGTTACTTCATCAGATCTTATATTGAAGACAACAGGAAGGTAAGTTTATATTTGGAACTTTCATGAATTGTTTTCTGTTGTATCTCAAATAAATGACTAGTTTTTTTTGTATTTTACAAACATATTCCAATGAGATGAACATATGCTTTTTTTTTTTTTGGTGGGGGGGGGGGGTATGCAAATTAAGACAAGGAGCTTGATTCATATTCCAATGAGATGAACATATGCTTTTTTTTTTTTTGGTGGGGGGGGGGGGTATGCAAATTAAGACAAGGAGCTTGATATAGTGATATATGATTAATCTTACATACTCCTATCCCATAATGAGTGCACACTTTGAAATTCACCCATATTGAGAAGGAAGTGTATATTGCCTTGACAACTCTGGATTTCTTTACGTTCTTGCAACTTTTTCCCAGTAGGTAAATGAATGGATTAAAACTGCAAAAAGGGGCACACACTAGTAGATGGGAATTAATCAAAAGAAGAACAAAAACTAAAGGATGCTTATCATCTAAATTTGAACTAAATGAAAAGTGTTTTTAAAAAAATGCCAAATCATGATATGACGGTAACAATGAATCGAAAGACAGCTAAACTTCCTTGAGGAGTTGAAGGATCATATATAATTTATTGCTTGTTAGTTATGGGAGGTTCTACTTTTGTTTTTGTTGAATCTAAAACTTTTGAGTTCACTGTTGAGGAAGGGGGTTCGTTTTTCTCTCTTTGTATCTTTGAAAGAGGTAGGCAAACCTCTCGTTTTGTCTGTATGGGTAAGGAGAGTGCGAAGAGAATTTTGTCTCACGTTGAGGAGTTGACATCCAAGCAACAGCCAGGTCAGTTTGTGAGAATGGCTCGGGAGGGAGATAGAACGTTTATCCTTCAGTTGGGCTCCAATGCCCATGGCACTTTTCTGTTGTTCTCTAAACTAGACAAAGGCCGCCGGAGGGGTTCCATTGTCATACCGGAAGGGAACTTGGGGAGTGGCTGGAGAAGATTTGGTGTCCATTTGAGGAAGATTATCTTTCCGGTTAGCCAGAAACTCGGTGCTTAGCATAGAAGAACCACCATGAAGCCGGTGGGGGTGTTGCAGAATTTCCGGCAAAATCCTAAAGGTGTTGTTTACAAAGGGAAGAAGATGATGTCAGGGTTTCAAAATTTGAATCCAGATTTTTCTTGGGGAGGGAATTCCGGGATTGAAAAGGTTAGTGATGGGGTGGTTGTCACGTCAGTCATTAAGGGTGCTGCGTGTAGCAGTGGTTTTATTTCGTCGACCTTGGATATCTCCTTGCGCGTGGAACGTGGGAATGATGGGCAGTGGCCGGTGATTTCTTCTAAGGTTATTGAGGTGGGCCCGGTTGCTGTGAAGCCCAGTGGTAACAATAAGTTATACTGTTTTAAAACTGTGTTAACAAAAGGAAGTGGGCCAAGGCCCCACGCATCTTGGAAACCCAAAGCCCAAGCTGGGCTTCATAAGGTTTTGCCTTTTCAGCCTAAGCCACTATGTGTTAGTGTTAGTTCTAAACCCCCCTTCTTTAAATCCGATGAAACCCAGTCATCAGGTGCTTCGCCTAAGTTGTCCTCTCCTGCTTGCAACACCGATGTCCAGTTGCGTGAGTCTTCTCTTCAGCCTAGTGTATCGGTTTGCCATGTTTTCGGGATCGGGTCTTCGATTTCTTCTTGTGAGAACTCTTCCTTTGCATGCGATTCTCCTCTCTCAGTGCCTCTCCTGGTGGTTCCAGGCTTGGGATCTTCATCTTCGGCGGCTCCTTCTGTTCTTTGGCTTCCGTAGATGATCTCAAGCAAGCTGCCAGCTTTGCTGTCGGTCCAAAAGGTGGGTAGTAGATTACCGGTGAGGGACGAGGTTGGGATGGGGTCCGAGGAGGGGAATTTTGAGGCTGATTCGGCAAGGACTTCTCAGCAATCAGAGGGATCGGAGAAGTCAGATCAAATTTTCACCAAAGCACCACAGGATTTTGGTCCTTCCCTTAGTGATTTTGTTGGTGATTTGAGCAAAAATTGGGGTAATTCCAATGATTGGATGATTGAATTTTGGGATGGGAGGAAAATAGTTATCCCACTTTCAGCATTTCGTTCTCCTAATTTCGTGTCAGACTAGATTGCTTCGGAGGGTGTAGTTAATCCAGGTATGGATTCTCTTGTTAACGAGGGTCAAATTAGTAGTTAGGCTTCTGAGTATGATGGTGCTGTGGGTTCTGCTACCTCTGAATTGGGGTCAGAAGGTGAGACTTGGGACTCTGAGGTGGGTCTGTTGATGTGGGAACATTTAGGTGAACCACTTGAAGTGGCACCTCTGGTAGTGGATAACTCAGTGGTTATGGAGAGCCCTATGGTTGAGGAGAGAGGGTGTACGGTGGATGTCGACAACTCCAAGTTGTCACTTTGGGTAACTAATAGAATAAAAGCTTTCTAGAAATCTGTTGGGACCTCACTGGAGGGGTTCGAAGAACAAGTTACAGGTTTGCTCTTAGCTCTTGAAGAGCGTAGAAAAAAGAGGATGTTGGAGGTAGCCTCTCAGAGGAAGATGGTTAAGGCTGGGCATAAAGGGCATCGTGAATTAAAGAATTTATTGAATTCTTGGGGTGAGGAGAATGAGGCAGAAAGGAGCAGGAGTGCAGTTAGGGATCGGGCCGTTGTAGTGCATCAATGAATTTAAGATTTGTTTCTTGGAATGTGAGAGGGTTGAATGAGCAGGAGAAGCGGCTTCGGGTTAGCAGTTTGATCCGTAAGTGGAAAGCAGATATTGTTTGTCTGCAAGCAACTAAGATGGAGTTAATTAATAGGGGTGTCATTTGTAGTTTGTGGGGAGGTCAACATGTGGACTGGCTCTTTTTGGGATCTGTGGGTGCTTCAGGTGGGGTGTTATTGATGTGGGATAATAGGGTTGTGGAGAAGTTGGAGGAAGCAGTGGGTCATTTCTCAGTCTCTTGTAAATTCAAAAACATGGTGGACCAGTTTGTTTGGGCTTTCTCTGGTGTTTATGGGCCCAATTGTGATAGAGACAGATGTCTCTTATGGGAGGAGTTATCAGGCGTTTGTAGTTGGTGGGAAGTGCCTTGGTGTGTGGGAGGTGATTTTAATGTGATTGGACAGATTCCTTCTTTCAGCTGACTGGGAGGAGAAATTTCCATCTGTTTGTCAAAGTCGGCTATCTAGGTTGCTTTCAGATAATTTTCCTATTATTCTAGAGGGTGGGAATCTTCTTGGAGGTAAGAAACCTTTTAGGTTCGAGAATATGTGGTTAAAGGATGAGGGCTTTTTGGAAAGGGTGTGTTCTTGGTGGGGGTCATACCATTTCCAAGGTTCGCCTAGTTTTCTCTTGGCAAACAAACTGAAGATGTTAAAATTGGATTTGAAGAGATGGAATGTGGAGGAGTTTGGTAATATAGGTCTCAGGGTCCAGAATTTATGGAAGGATCTCAATGTGTTGGAAGTTATCGAGGAAGATCGTGTGCTTTTAGTGGAGGAGAGTTTGGAAAAGGATCGGATTCGTGGAGAGTTAGAAAAATCAACCTTGTTGGAAGAAATCTGCTAGAGGTAGAAATCTAGGGCTCTTTTCCTTAAAAAGGTAGATAGGAACACAAAATTTTTCCATCGTATTGCTAATTCTCATAGAAGAAGCAATACCATCGATAGGCTTATGGTGGACGGAGAGTTATCCATGTATCAGGGGATCATTGAGGGGTGCATCTCTCAATTTTTTAGATAGTTATACTCGGAGAATGAGGTACATAGACCTCTTTTGGATGAGGTTTTCTTTTCTAGCATATCCGAGGAAGATGCCAATTGGCTGGACAGACCCTTTGATGAGGATGAAGTTTATAGAGTGGTCCATGATTTCAATGGTGATAAAGCGCTAGGTCCGGATGGTTTTTCAATGGAATTTTTTCAGTCTTGTTGGAGCTTGATGAAAACTAATATTATGAATGTGTTTCATAATTTTCATGCTCACGCGGTGTTTGAAAAGAGTCTCAATGCTACTTTCCTTGCTCTCATTCTTAAGAAAAATGATGCGTGGATGTCAAAGACTTTTGGCCTATTAGTTTGGTGGGAGGGCTGTACAAGATTATTGTTAAGGTTTTAGCCAATCGTATGCGAAGGGTGGTTCACGGTATCATCTTTGAACTCAGAATGCCTTTCTAAAAGGTCGTCAAATTTTGGATTCTGTCCTTATAGCTTCTGAGTGCTTAGACAGTAGAATGAAGGCAGGAGTTCTAGGGGTGTTTTGCAAACTGGATATTGAGAAACCTTATGACCATGTGAATTGGGAGTTTCTCCTTTTTTGTGACAACAATGTGATTTTTCCGATAAGTGGAGAAGATGGATCAGGTGTTGCATATCAACCGTTAAATTCTCCATTTTGATCAATGGTTGTCCTTTTGACTTCTTTGGGAGTACTAGAGGACTGAGGCAAGGTGATCCGTTATCCCCTTTTCTCTTTGATATTGTCATGGAGGCTTTGAGTCGTATGTTGGATGCAGCTATTGTGGCAGGTCAGTTTTCGGGCTTCTCAGTGGGGAATGCAAATGGTTCCTTGTTGACGGTGTCTCATTTGTTTGCGGATGATACTCTTGTTTTTTGTGATGCTAACAACAATCATATAACAGTTCTGCATGGGATTCTCTTTAGATTTGAGGAGGTGTCAGGGCTAAAAATTAATTTAGATAAGTCTGAATTGATTCCAGTTGGGGATGTGTCTAATATGCATGAGCTAGTGGAGATTTTGGGCTGTAGAGAATCAACTCTCCCGTTGAAATATCTTGGTCTTGCGTTGGGTGCTTCCTTTAAAGATAAGACGGTTTAGAATCCTATTTTGGAAAAGATGGAGAGAAGGCTAGCTAGTTGGAAGAGATTGTATTTATATAAGGGGGGCAAGGTTACCCTTATTAAGAGTACCCTCTCTAGCATGCCTACTTACTTTCTTTCCCTTTTCCCTATTCCAGTTAAGGTGGCAAAGCGGATGGAGGATTTGCAAAGAGACTTTCTTTGGAATGGTATCGGTGGCGAACGTAAAATTCATTTAGTAAGTTGGTTGAAGGTTTGTAGGCCAGTGAAGAATGGAGGGTTAGGCATTCAGTGCTTGAGAAGGTTTAACTTTGCCTTATTAGCCAAATGGTTGTGGCGTTATGGTGCGGAGAATGATGCTCTTTGGAGAAGGGTCATTAAGGCGAAGTATGGGAATGAGTTGGGTGGTTGGTGTACAAAATCCGTGTCTGGAGCATATGGTGTTAGTTTGTGGAAGTTCATTAGAAGAGGCTGGCTGTATTTTTCTAAGTTCATTCGGTATGATGTGGGTGATGGTTCTCGTGTGAAGTTTTGGGATGATGTATGGTGTAGGGACCATCCTCTTAAGGAGGTGTTTCCAGATTTATATAATATAGTAGGACAAGGGATGCTTCAGTCTCTAAGGTTATGTGCTTTGCTAATGGGAGAATTTTTTGGGACCTACAGTTTCGTCGCCTAGTGAATGATCAAGAGTCACAATCTTTGGATTCGTGTATGGTCTTGATCTACAGCCAGTTACTTCCTGTGGAAAATGGTGTGGCCATCGAAGGTCCCCCCCCGGGTAGCTTTTTTCTTTTGGACAACGGCTTTAGGCAAGATTCTAACTATTGATAACCTTTGGAAGAGACATTTTGTTGTCCTGGAGTGGTGCTTTATGTGCAAAAGGTGTGGGAAATCTGTTGATCATCTCCTTCTTCATTGTCCTTTGGCTTTTGAGATGTGGAGTATGGTCTTTTGCTTGTTTAGTATTTGTTGGGTGATGCCGCAAAGGGTAGTGGACTTGTTGGATTGTTGGTCTTGTAACTTCAGGCATCATCATAATATAGTTATATGGAGGATGGTGCCGCACTGTTTGATGTGGTGTATCTGGCGGGAACGGAATGTCAGAAGCTTTGAGGGTTACAAACGGTCCATTCTTGAGTTTAAGTCTTTTTTCTTTTTTTCTCTTCTCCAATGGTGTTTAGCTATACCATCTTTTTCTTGTTTATCTCTTCCTGTTTTGTTTGATCATTGTAATTTGGTTTCTTGATGTTTTTGCTTGTCTTGTACATTTCCTATGTACGGGGCTGTGTTTTTCTTTAATATGTATTTTCAGTTACTTATCAAAAAAAAAAAAAAAATGCTGAAGAAGATTGGGGTGGGCTCCTCACATGCATATAAGGACAGTTTCAAATTAAACATAGATTCATTTAAAATTCTGAACATTTTAAATTGTTTCAATTTGCCCTCTTAGTAAGAATGCAAAATTATGAACATTAAAATTATCAACTAAAGCAATGCAATGGAAATCCACACGAACTATTCTTAGGACTTATATAGACAATAAAAATTTGCATGAATTTGGGGGTAAGGAATAACACCCTTTGAATTGTGAACCCTTGTTCTGTGTTGAAGTTGTTGGGGGTCTATAATTGGGCATGACTATGGTTTCTGAAGGAGACAACATGGTTAAGAGGGAATCTTCCAAATGGGTGTTGAGGAAATTATGGGGGTTTAGTAAGTATGTTGGATTCTCAATTGAAGGTTTTAACTTTTAACAAGAATGTATTGAAAAAGGAAGAAAAATGCAAGTGGTTCAGTTGCTGGTCCCTTTGGTGTTAGTTTGTGGAAAAATATCAATCGGGGATAGCCTTCTTTGTTTCGTTATTTTGTGTATGAAATAGGCGATGGGTTGAGGGTGAAGTTTTGGCGAGACTGATGGTGTGGGGAGACACCTATTGCTGTAAGCTATCTTGAATTATTTAGATTTTGTTGAGATAAGAAGGCAAGTTTGGCTGAGCTTATGAAGTTTACTAATGGAATCCTTCATTGGGATGTAAGTTTCTTTAGGGCTGCCTATAGTCGGGAATTGGAGGCTCTGTTGAGCTTCATGGATAACATATATGACACTTCTGTAAAGGGGATTAGGGAGAATAAAATGAGCTAGAAACTAGATAGAACAAAGGGGTTCATGGTTAATGCTTATTATTGTATGCTAGTGGGCTCTAATGATTTTTGTTTTACTTGGAAAAGCATATGGAAGTAGAAGATCCCCTCTTTAGTGGCTTTCTTTGTCTGAATTGTAGCTTGGGGATGATTGGCAATTTAAGAAAAAGGAAGTTTTGGATATTAAGGGAAATGTCTGACGGTTGACCATCTTTTCCTTCCATGTCTGGTTGCCATGGATTTGTGCTCAATGGTTTTGGGTTTATTTGGAGTAAGCTGGGTTATGCCAAAGTCAGTTGTGGGGCTCCTAGCTTGTTGGCAAGGGCAGTTTGGTTGTCATTGGAACGGTCATATATGGATAATTGTTCCCTATTGTCTAATATGGTGTCTTTGGAGGGAAAGAAATAGTAAGTTTTTTGAAGATAATGAGAGATCCATATTAGACCTCAAGTTATTTTTCTTTAGAACCTTAGTAGATTGGCTGTTAGCTTTGTGAAACCAATAATTCTCTTCTTTTCTTGAATTTCTTGATTTATCTGTATGATATTGGTGATGGGTCTAGAGTGAAGTTTTGGCAAGACCGGTGGTGTGGAGAGACTTCTCTTGCTGTTAGATATCCTGACTTGTTTAGATTTTGCAGGAATAAGGATGCCAGTGTTGCTGAGCTTATGAAGTCCGCCAATGATGTCCTCTTTTGGGATGTGAGATTCCTTAGGGGGGTGCATGATCGGGATTTAGAGGCTATGTCAGTCTTCATGGAAACCATATATGGTTCTCATTTAAGGGGGCTAGGTGAGGATAAAATGTGTTGGATACCTAGCAAAGATAAGGGCTTCCTGGTTAGAGACTATTATAGAATTTTAGTTGGCAACACTTTCTTTGGTTTTCCTTGGAAAAGTATTTGGAAGTAGAAGCTTCCCTCTAGAGTAGCTTTCTTTGTTTGGACGACTACCTTAGGGAAATGCCTGACGATTGATAATTTACGAAAGAGGAAGGTGTGGATTTTGGATTGGTGCTACATGTGTAAGAGAAATGGTGAATTGGTTGACCATCTATTCCTTCATTATCCTTTTGCTATGGATCTATGGTCCACGGTTTTGGGTCTATTTGGCATAACTTGGGTTATGCCGCTCGTTGTTTTGGGGCTGTTAGGGTGTTGGCAAGGCAGCTTTGGTCGTCATCGAAATGGTTACATTTGGTCCATCATTCCTCATTGCTTAATGTGGTGTCTTTGGAGGGAGAGAAATAGTAGATGTTTTGAAGATATTGAGAGATCTATTCCGGACCTCAAACTTCTCTTTTTTAGAACTTTAAGGGATTCGTTGTTTGCTTTGCAACAACAATCTTTCCATTCTTTTATTGATTTCCTAGACTTTTGCAATTTTTGTATTTGATTTCCTTTCCCTTGTTCACTCCCTGTGTACTAGGGTGTTCCTTTTTTATATCAATATAACTTATTACTTATTAAAAAAAAATGTAATTTTTGTACTTGATTTGTTTGACCATTGTATACTTCCTGTGTACTAGGGTGTTCCTTTTTTGATATCAATAAATCTTATTACTTATCGAAAAAATAAAAAAACAAGTGGTTGAAAGGTGGCACATGACAAATGTGGAATGTATGTCCGAAAGCGTTTCAAGGTGAAAGCTTTTATCTCCTATGTGAATTATGATAGTTTTGGCTGTCATCAAAATGGGTATATATGGCTTATGGTTCCCCATTGCTTATTGTGGTGCCTTTGGAGGGAGAGAAATAGTCGGTGCTTTGAAGATAAGGAGAGATCCATATCAGACTTGAAGCTATTTTTCTTTAGAACTTTAATGGATTGGTTGACTACATTGCGGAACCAATCCTT
This sequence comes from Quercus suber, assembly GCF_002906115.3. NCBI lineage: Eukaryota > Viridiplantae > Streptophyta > Magnoliopsida > Fagales > Fagaceae > Quercus > Quercus suber. The sequence continues at coordinate 539,087 of NW_027069914.1, read as the reverse complement.
TTCATCCTTTCTTGATTTCTTAGATTCTTGTAATTTTTGTTCTTGATTGTTTGACCCCTTGTACACTCCCTACTAGGGTGTTCCATTTTTTTGAGATCAATAAACTTTTACTTATTAAAAAAAAATGATAGGCCATAGACAACAACCAGTTGAGGGGTTGAGAAGGAGACTGGAATGTGGCTGTTAAAATTTAAATAATGAAGCTGTGAACGTTGACAAGGAATGTTTTGAAGAGCTTGTTGAAGAATTGGAGATGTGACGTGGTCTGTTCATAGGAGACAAGAACTGATAAAATGGATGCTACTATTGTTCGAAGGTTATAGGGTAGTCTTTTTGTAGATTGGGTAGTCCTAGGCAGTAATAATGCAGCAAGGGGGGTGATGTTGCTCTGGGAATGATGGGTGTTTGATAAAATTGATACCCTTGTGGGAGCTTCTTGGTGTCTTGTTAAAGCATGTTAAGGGAGGGTTTTGACTTTTGAGTTGGTGTGTATTAATACCATTGTGGGCAGTTCGCAGTGTCTTCCTTCTTGGATAAAATTGATACCCTTGTGAGAGTGTTTGAAGTTGTTGTGATGGCTTTCTTTGCTAATATTCATTGACATTGTGAGTTAGAAAAATCCCTCAATGCTTCCTTTATTGCATTAGTTCCTAAAAAAAATAATGTCACTTATAGCCAAGAGCCTTGTAGCTTAACTAGTTCATCCACGGTTCAAATCGCCCTTCCCTTGTTGTAACTATCAAATATCAAAAGAATAATGCCACTAATATTAGGAGGATTTTTGGCCTATTGGCTTTGTGGGAAGCATGTGTAAATTGTTGGCAAAGGTTTGCTGATAGGAACTTATTTTAGAGTCAGAATGCTTTTATAGGTGGCAGGAAATCCCTTCCTGATAGGAACTTATTTTAGGGTCAGAATGCTTTTATAGGTGGCAGGAAATCCCTAACCCAGTCCTAATTGCCAATGAATGTTTGGATAGGAGAATCAAGAGCCTTATTACACGGGTGATTTGTAAGTTGGATATTGAGAAAGATTATGGCCATGTTTGTTGGGTTGAAGTATTTTATTTGTTGGGCAATATGGGGTTTTGAGAGAGGTGGAGGGGTGGATTTGTGCTTTTATATCTATGGTTAGGGTCTCAAATTGTAAACGGTTCTCCATCTGTCTTGTTCAGTAGTTCACGGGGGCTAAGGCTGGGATCCATTATCTCCATTACTACTCATTGTAGTTAGGCAAACTGGGCATTTGCCTAGGTGCCTGGGTGAGAGGCAACACTAAGTCTCCTTAAGATTTTATATCAACAAATCTTATTACTAATCAAAAAAGAGAAATAGAAATTTTGTAGTTAGTTGGCACAGATAATATATGGTCTGTTTTTTCATACAATAAACCAAGGATTTTAATAGATATATTTCCCATTAAAATCACAGAGATGCATTTAGCCATGAGTGGCATTAAGAATCAGACAGCCAGCAAATATCAAAACAATCTGTATACTCTGGCCCTTTAAACATTGACTACAAACTGTATAGGTTTTCTCTAGTGTGAATATATTTTCTGGTAAAACAATTAGCCAGCAAAATAAAAACAATCATTTTCTTGGTTTTTGCAGACCAAATGGTGTCCGGCTCCAGGCTGTGATTATGCGGTAGATTTTATTATTGGTAGTGGAAGCTATGATGTTACTTGCCGCTGCTCATATAGCTTTTGCTGGAATGTGAGTTCTTCAAGTTGATTTATTATTCAGCTGTTTCAATCGATGTATTTTGAGTAATCTGTGCTGGAATATAATTCTCTTTACGGGGTCTCCTTTGGGTTGTTTAACTCTGCACTGGTTTTGTTCATTAATTGGAATATGTGCAGATGCTTTTTGGTTTTCATGATTTGGCACTTTGTAATTAGAATTTTGCCTTTGCAGTGTACTGAAGAAGCTCATCGCCCAGTTGATTGTGTTACTGTGGCAAAGTGGATATTGAAAAATAGTGCTGAATCTGAAAATATGAATTGGTAATGGAACAAAATCGTGGTATCTTAAGCATTTTCCTGTTAGAATAATTTATTTGTAAATGCTGGCAAAAGGTACTTATTAAATAGGAGTTTGCAGTACTTCAGAGCAAAACTGCTGGGATTTGGGTCAGAATAAACCTTCTTTATAAATTGGGTGAGATGTGCACAATTACACTGAAAGGGGAAATACAGTCAGTCCAGGCACTAACTACCTTGGCTACTGCTTGACCTGGGCAAATTCCCTTGTTCTCCTCTCTAAAGGCCTGGTTTTCTTTTTCCAATTAGTAATAAAGTATATTAAGAAATGCCAAGATGAGTAATTATCAAAAAAAGAGGGTAAAACCTTAGTAAACAGGAAATACACAAAGTATACTCATCAAAAAAGAGTTTTTTTTATCACTTTGTGAAGAAAAAGAAGTATAAGGGAAGCATCTCTAAAAAGTGAAAGAACATATGAGTGTTGAGATATGAAGACTCAGAGAATAAAAAAAATAAAAAAAATAAAGAAAAGATGTGGAAGAACCAACTAAAGAATGGAACAAGATCCATTGAAACAAAAACTTAAAAAACCCTTGATTTTGCCTATTGATTGTTCCAAACCATCAAATGCCTCCTAAATCTATCTAACTGAATGTACAATTTAAGCATTAAACAAAAAAATTGTCTACCCCTTGGAAAGGCGTAAAGATTGGAGTGTTGCTTGCCTAGTTTCCTTTATGAGAATCAGAGATTGAATCCCCGTCCTCCCTTGTTGTAACAATGGAAGTATATATAAGAAAAGGGCCTGGCGTGTTGATTTTTTAATTAAAATTTATATGCCAAGATTATAGGAGCTAAATGATCACCTAAGTATAAAGTTATTTATAACTCATTATTGAAACTTTTTATTCAAATTTCTTGTATATTTATTCAGTTTTTCTCAAAATTTCCCATTCCTTGTTGTAAATAGGGTATATTGGTTCAAAGTCCAAAACATCTCTCTTTTTATATTTTACTTTTTCCCCCCCTACCAATGAGTTTTAGAATGCCATGCATTGACATGAGTGACTTAAATAGGGGGTATCTTATAGGAAAAAAAAAATGACATAAATTTGGAAAGTTGATTGTTGATAATTTTTTGATTGTTTAATATTTGGATCCAAGAGTACTTTGTGCTATGTAAATTTTATTTCCTTACCTTAACATAATTTAATCTATAGTTTTAGGTTGTTATACAATATTTGTGTCCTTTTTGAATGAAATAAGAGAATATTACAAACCTGGGGCTGGGGTATTTGGGTAAGTGCTAAGCTCCCAATCTCAAAATCTTTGAGGGTTTTTTTTTTTTTTTTCCTTTTCCTTTCCTTTTCCCCATTGTAGTCAAAAGCAAGTCGGGCGCTTGTCTAGGCGCCCAGGCGAGGCTAGGCACCACTACGACACCTTAAAGGCTCTAAGGCAAGGTGGCTTTAGTGAGGCACTTGCATTTAGAGCCTAGGCGAGCAAGGCGATCGCATTAGCCTTGAAAAAGGCGCCAAGGCAAGAGCCTTATTTTTATTTTATTTTTAATTTAAGGCTGTTGTGATGCTGTCATTAGATTGTTAATTTAGAAAAGCATGTTATAAAAAAGTTTGTTGTAAACCTTATTGTTAGATTAATTAATATATAGTAGAATCTTGTTGTAAAACCTATTGTAAGAATGACTAATAGAGCCTAAACCATGTTAATCCTATTTTGAAATCATTAGATAGACCTAATTACTTCATGCATCACTTTTAGAAACACTTTATTATAATATTTCAATACACTATGTACGTACAATTTAAGTTCTATATCTATAACTAATATATGTAGAATTTGGCGCCTTGCTTTACTTGAGCTAGCGCTCTTTGTTGCCTCACACCTCAGGCTATACAATGCTTTGGTGCCTTAAGGTTGCCTTTTTCCTTTGACTACCTTGCTTTTCCCTGTTATTATTGTTATATTTCCTTTTGTGCCCATGTTTTGCATCGCCTAGGGAAGTCACAATCACCTGGTATGCGTTGGCTATCGCTTAAAAATTTTAGAGAAATTTTTTTTGTTAATGTTTATTCTAAGACATTGATGAACTATATCTGTGGTGTATAAATTTCAGGATATTGGCTAATTCCAAGCCTTGTCCAAAGTGCAAGCGGCCAATTGAGAAAAACCAAGGCTGTATGCATATCACATGCACGCCACCTTGTAAATTCGAGTTTTGCTGGTAAGTTTATAAGCTTGTTCTAAATCATCCTCATTCTCTAGTCTTGATTTTGTTCATATACCAGACCTTAAAGTGTGGAACTTGCTTTGATTTATTATTTTCTATGATTTATAGAAATCATTTGTATGTTAGAAACCTGGATTTAACTGCTCTGTTATTTTCGTTTATGTTATCTAATCAATAAAGATGAAAGTGCTTTATAGTCAGGACCTTTGCGCTGCTAGAGTGCTTATTTTCTTCTTTATGCATATGTTCTCGTCTCTCTCAATTTTGTGTTTAACCATACAATTTTGTTTTTCTTATTTTTCTACATACATTAAATATGCTTGCAGGCTTTGCCTTGGTGCATGGTCCGACCATGGTGAGAGGACCGGTGGTTTTTATGCATGTAATCGCTACGAAACAGCAAAGCAAGAAGGAGTGGTATACTAACATATTCCTTCTTTTTTCCCTTTAATTTTTTTACTTTTGCATAATATTTTATATAATATTTTGGCATTATCTTTTAAGAGCACATTTAATCAATGTTTTAAGAATTTTCTACTCTTTTGCTTGCAGTATGATGAGGCTGAGAAGCGAAGGGAGATGGCCAAGAACTCCCTAGAGAGGTACACTCATTATTATGAAAGATGGGCAACCAACCAATCGGTATGTACTAATGTGTCAAAACTAGAGCAATATTGGCATGATTCATATCATTTTGTTACCTTTAGCTAAAATGATTCATATCAATTTTTTTTTTTCCTTTGTTACCTTTAGCACACTGCCTATGTGCTTCTTTCCTCTGTATTTCCTCACTTTTTATTTCGATAAAGTTTACTTATTAAAAAAATACACCCTCATCCCAAAGTAAGTATTTTTCTTGTAATGGCAAGGGAGAAGATATAGTAGTCTTAGAATTGTACATGACTAGGGTGTGTTTGTTATGCAATTATTTGGAATACATATCGTTAATTCCCTAGAAATCAGGAACATTTGGTTGGTTGTTTGGAAAAATTCTTGAGATTTACAGTTACGTAGAACATCTGACTTCCCATGAAATTTTGGAATTGAGGCTTGGTTGTTGATATCTCAATTCCCATGAAATATGAGAATTAGGAAATGTTAGGCAATGTAAATTCTTGCATATTAAATAACATAAATGTTAAGTCTAAATAATTTTAACTCTTTGAGATTAAACTCTTTAAGTATTTAAATGTCTCAAGATTTGAAATTCTTATTAACCAGATAGGATCTATGCACTTGAACCAAATTTGTTAATGTGGGTGTGTAGAGTTCTTAGAGCACCTAACTAATCCTCCTTAGGGGTGGCCCTAAGGTGTTGTCTAGGAGACTTGAACCGAAGACCTCATGGATAATATTAGGCTTGAAAAACTATCGGACCAACCCCTTGGGGTTGCGCCTATTCTTTAACTATTAATGTATCAATTTGGAGAGTTGTAAGGGAGGTCAAAAGGAACCATTGCCAGGAAAAAGGATTGAATTGCATCTGTATCCAAAAAGTTCCCAACTCGTGTATATATGCGATGCATCTTTCCCACACGTCTTTAAGATTGTTGAGATTGCATATTTATTATTTTGTATCAATATCTTCGTGACTTTGGGTCCATCGGTGATATGGTGGGTAGCTCGGCAACGACGACAATTGTGGGTTCAAAATCGATTTTCTCCTCTCTCAGACCTGGGTAATGGGGTTGAAGATGAGTTTGTGGAAGGGGAAGATCATGTTGAAGATTAGAGGAGTCACCACCATGTTGATTTGGCGCGACAAATGACAGTGGGTTTTGTTGGGGAATTTCAGTCAGTTTTTGGGCTTCATCTCTTTCCGTGGGAGTCCAGTGAAGTGTTTGACCATAGTTGTGGAAGTGGAGAGAGATATTTGTGTGCTAGAAACCCAATGATCTCAGAGAGTTGGTGTTGGTTCAGGGCTCTACAAAAGGAACTCAAGTGACGGAGTCAAGGCCACCTTCGAATTGGGTGTCCCAGTTGATGAAAAATTTCTACAACATGGTGGGGTTCCCTATTGTGAAACACGAAGCTCAATGTTTGGCTCTGTTTTGCTTTTTGGAACAGGAGTGTCTCAAGGTGATTGATGTTGGAGTGCCCAAGCGACCGGCTAATTTAGGGTCATGAGATCTCAGGGTGCTTAAGGGGCTTATCTCTAATGTTAATTACGAGGGTGTCTCTTCTAGGAGTAGGAGTAGGAGTTTCTTCGACTGCTGTAGGGGTTGTTGGTAGTTGTAAATGACTCTACGACTACTTTCTTGGAATGTAAGGGGGCTTAACAATCCCCGGAAGAGAGGTTTGTAAGAATCTTCTAAAATATTGGAAGTGCGATGTTGTTTGTTTTCAAGAAACGAAAGTATCTTCTACTGATGTTGCTTTTGTTCAGAGTTTATGGGGTAGTCCTTTCATTGATTGGGCTATTTTGGACACGGTGTAGACTTCGGGAGGGGTCTTGCTGATTTGGGATAAGATTGTTTTTGAAAAATTGGATATTATTGCTAGACAGTTTTCTGTTAGTGTCTTACTGAGAGGAGTGGTGGATGACTTTGTTTGGGCTTGTACAGGTGTGTATGGCCCCAATGATGATGGACAGTGGGCTATTTTGTGGGAGTTGTCTCAGGTGCGTGCCAGATGGGCCATGGCATGGTGCATAGTACGTGATTTCAATATCATTAGGTACCCAAGTGAAAGGCTTGGCTGTGAGTCGTTTAGTCTTGCTATGTTTGCTTTTTGGGACTTTGTAGAGAGAAATTCTTTAGTTGATTTACCCTTAGAGGGTGCTTCCTTCACTTGGTTTAGAGACTCTAGTCTTCCCTCCATGTCAAGAATTGACAGGGCTTTGGTTTCTCTAGATTGGGAGGAACATTTTGAGAATGTATCCCAAAGGGTGCTTCCTCGTGTTATTTCAGACCACTACCCACTTTTGTTGGAAGTTGGTGCTATTCGACGTGGTTGGAGTGTCTTTAAATTTGAAAATATGTGGTTGAAAGCTGAGCATTGGTGGAATGGGTACAGTTTTGTGGGTTCACCGGGTTTTGTTTTGGCTAAAAAACTGAGGGCTTTGAGAGCTGACTTAAAAAAGTGGAACAGGGAGGAGTTTGGTGACTTGGCTCTTTGGAAGAAAAATTTGCTGACTGAACTGATGGGTTTAGATGCGAGAGAGGAGTTGCTGGGTCTTTTGAATGAGGATCAACTCCGTTGTATTCAACTCAAAGGAGATATAGAATAGTTGGCTTCCCTTGATGAAATTTCCAGGAGACAAAAATCTCGGGCTTTGTATGTGAAGGAGGGAGATAAAAATACTCGTTTCTTTCATAGATTAGAAAACTCTCATAGAAATGCTAATCAAATTAAGAGGGTCTAGGTGGATGGTGGTCTTTATGAGGATGAGGCGGAGGTGCGCTCTCAGTTAGTTCTCTTCTATTGGGGGTTGTATGAGGAAACTGAATTGGGGCGCCCTACTATGGACAGATTAGATTTTTCTTGTATTGCAGAGGAGAGGTTGTCCTTCGAGAAGGAGGAAGTTATCGAGGTCTTAAGGGAGATGGAGGGTGATAAAGCCCCTTGTCTTGATGGTTTCACCATGGCTTTCTTTCATAATTGTTGGAGTGTTGTGGAAAAGGATGTCGTGGATTTTTTTGATTATTTTCATTGGCACTCTGTGTTTGAACGGTCTTTAAATGCTTCATTTCTCACTTTAATCCCTAAGAAGTGTAATGTTGTTAACATTAAGGACTTCCGCCCTATCAGTTTGGTGGCAGTGTGTACAAGTTGTTGTCCAAGGTGCTGGCAAACAGGTTGAGGGCGGTTTTGGATAATCTCATCTCTGAGACTCATAATTCTTTTGTTGGTGGAAGGCAGATTTTGGATTTAGTGCTCATTGCAAACGAGTGTCTGGATAGTAGGCTGAAGAGCCGGTTACCGGGGGTGGTTTGCAAGCTCGATATTGAAAAAGTATATGACCATGTTAACTGGGAGGCCTTGTTTTATTTGTTGGGCCGAATGGGTTTTGGGTTGAAATGGAGGGGGTGGATTAAGGCTTTTGTTACTTTAGTCCGTTTTTCAGTCCTGGTAAATGGATCCCCTGAAGGTTTTTTTGGAAGTTCTCGTGGGTTGTGATAGGGAGACCCACTATCCCCCTCTTTTGTTTCTCTTGATAATGGAGGTTTTAAGCAGAATTTTGAAGAAGATAGAGGAGAATAACCTTATTCTGAGTTTTCATGTGGGAGCAGTGAATTTTGTTGGAGTGCGGATTCTCATTTGTTGTTTGCGGACGACACTATCTTATTTTGTGATGCCTCTAGGGATCAGTTGTTGTCCATAAGGTTGGCGATGTCTTGTTTTCAGGTGTTTATGGGTTTAAATGTTAATGTTGGGAAAAGTGAGATTGTACCTATTGGGGAGGTGAATAATCTAGTTGAACTGGCTAGTATTCTTCAATGTAGAGTGGGGAGTTTGCCTATGAAATATTTGGGAATGCCTTTGGGAACTTCTTTTAAGACAACTTTGATTTGGAATCCTATTTTGGAGAAGATGGAGAAGAAACTTTTAGGGTGGTAGCGCCTCTATTTATCTAAGGGTGGTAGGCTCACATTACATAGTAGTACTCTTTCAAGTTTTCCAATGTACTTTTTATCTCTCTTCACTGTTGCTAAAGTTGTGGCTGCTAGAATCGAACGTATTCAGAGGAATTTCCTTTGGGGGTCTTCTGAGGGGAGTTTCAAATATCCTTTGGTGGCTTGGGAAAAGGTGTGCGTACCTAAATTGAGTGGTTTGGGGATAAGAAGTGTGTTGTCCTTTAATCAAGTTTTATTAGGGAAATGGTTGTGGTGATTTGGGCATGAAGTTACCTATCTTTGGTGAAGAGTTATCTCCACAAAATATGGTGAGGGTCAAGGGGGGTGGTGTATGAAAGTGTGCAGGAGGACTCATGGATGTGGTCTTTGGAGAAGCATTCATGAAGGGTGGGAGAGTTTTTTTAAGTATTTGTCTTTTGTAGTGGGTGGAGGCTCCCGTATCCGCTTTTGGCATGATAGATGGATTGGGAATAATACCCTAAAAGATCTCTATCTTGAGCTCTATGTGTGTTCAGCTACCAATGATGCATGCATCTCTGAGGTTTTGTGGACTCCGAAAGGAGGTACTTTTAGAGTGTGGGACTTAGGGTTTTATAGGGCTTTTGAAGATTGGGAGCTAGTTGCATCTCTCTCTACTTTAGTTCATCCATCCTCGTATTCCTCGAGGGGATAAGAGGGATACCCTTCGTTGGCGGCTCAAAGGAGATGGTAAGTTTGATACCTGATCTTATTACCAAGAAATTCAAGGCACTCTGCATTTTTTGTTTCCTTGGAAGGGTGTTTGGAAACCAAAGATTCCTAAGCGATTGGCTTTCTTTTTGTGGACAGCTACTCACGATTGGATTCTTACTTTGGATAATCTCATGCGTAAGGATCGCTCTTTGGTAAATCGGTGTTGTATGTGTTGTGGTGATGGGGAGTCGGTAGACCATCTTCTGCTTCAATGTCCTGTTACACATACCTTATGGTCCTTCATGCTTCAAGCTTTTGGTATTCATTGGGTTATGCCAAGATCGGTGGTGGTGTTATCTTGCTGGCATCAATTACTTGGAAGCATAACTCGAATATTTGGAATTTGATTCCAGGGTGCTTAATGTGGATTGTTTGGTTGGAATGAAATCGTCGCTCCTTTGAGAACATGGAGAAGACGTTGGATGAGTTAAAGGTTTTATGCTAGGGCAGTCTTTTTGAGTGGTCTCATTATTGGGGCTTTACTGGTTATTCGTCTCTTTCAGAGTTTATGTTTTCCCTTAGATTATCTTTTTGATTTCCCTTTCTTTTGTTTTGCTGTTTGTTACATCTATTTCTTGTTGTTCATCATCATGAACAACTTTTCTTTTCATTTTTTCTCATTAATAACAGTTCTCTGATTACCTATAAAAAAATGTTAAAGATACTAACGTTGTTTTGAAACTTGGACCTTTCAAAGAGCTGGAAAAGGGAGAGGCTCAAGGTTTTTGAGATTGGATTAAGGTTCAACCAAGGTCAAATGGTGACAAAATAAAAATTATTAATTCAATTTATATAATAAATATTATCTTTGATTTTTTTGATTCTTGTAATTTTTGTATCTAACCCCTGTACACTCCCTATGTCCCTTTTTTATATTAATAAATCTTATTACTTATCAAAGTACCTTTGGGCTAATCAATCAAGTTTTTACTTATCAAAGCTTGTCTTCCTTTAGACGTTGTTTGAACGGGCAAAATGCTTCGGGCTTCTGTCAACTCTTGATTGATTAGCCCAAAGGTACCATTATGGAAACACTCTTGGCCTTACCAATAAATTATATCCTAAGACTTAAATATAATATCATTTGACCCTTTCATGAAATATCCATAATGAATAAAATCATAATAAACTGTCACTTTGTAAATCACTATTTTATTCCTTGAGTCCTCAATTTAATCTCTAGTTATTCATATATTTTATGAAATCTAGTTTCATTAAATGTAAACTTTAGTAACTCTTTACTAAAGTGGTCAAGCTTAGCACCTTGGATAACCATTTCCCACTGAACTTATCTCAAGGAAATATTCTCTTTATAGAAAGAGATTATGGATTCTGTCGAGAGAATATGTGTCTCCTCAACACTTCGTGTGGTTACCACCCTACATACTGAGGTTTTGACCATTATATTAGATCTCACTCTTGATATATTAAAGCAACCTACATTTCATAATCGGTTCAGATATTAATAGTCTATGAAAATAGAAGTCGTGAGATTTATTATTCAGGATTAAGTAAACGCTGGTTCTTGTGTAGGGTACCTGGTTTGAGTCCACACGTTCATTTTTTCCAGAATTTTCCAAAAAACTGGATGGAGCTCCAGTTTCCGGTTAACTTGATTGAACTGGCCGATTCGGTCCGGTTATGAAAATTATGGATACTAAGTACTAAAATTCTCAACAACAAATGAATCATACCTGAGATCTGAATGAGGGAGATGGCTTTGAAATTTGAACTGAGTGGAACAAGGATCATTAGAACATTCCAATTTTCATTGGCTATGCATATGGGTGTGGAAATTGTGTTGAGCTGAGTAACTAAGATGTATCTGGCAAAATAATTTTGAGGTTGAGAGCATGGTAAGATTGATCAACTGTACTTCCATTGAGGCTGGAAATTTTCTTTTGTGTTCCCTATATTGATCATTTCTTTCCTTTCTCAAGTAGGGCATTGTTTATGGTACGGTTGAAGCATGACTTATAAATATGCAACATGCTGGTTAAAATATGGTTTGATATATATATATATATATTTCTGTGGGACAAATTAGGGAATTTGTCTACGTGTTTTCGAGGTGGGTTTTTAGGTTTAGGAAAGGAGAATACTTAGAGAGAAATTAGGGCTGTCCAGTTCTGTGTGAATAGTAGTCATGAACACTAACTTTAGAAAGAAAGAAGAAAAGAAGAAGAGAGGAGAAAAAACCAAACAAAGGCTAATGTGCCTATTGCTCAAAACACTCAATTTTATTATTCGACCCATTCTATCACCTTTGAAATCATTGAGCACAATATATATAAAGAATCTTTACTTGTACTAATAGTAAAATGATTCCAACCAGTATTAGGACTACAAGTTTGATTGGTAAAATAAAACCTAATAAATACTTAACTTGGACCCAAAGAAAAAATAAACCTAAGATACTTGGAATACCTTCGAAGATCCTAGACTCAAATAAATTACCAAAGTACCCTTAATTTGTAGGAATTGCAGAAATTACAGATTTTCCCCTGAATATAAAATTGACCATAACTAGTAATATCAAAACCCAAATTAAAAATTGTTTTAACCCTAAAAGACTCATACTTAGACCATTAAAATGACATGACTTTTACTTCAATTGGACTTCACACGAGGACCCAATAAAAGAAATCTTGAATAGGCGAATTTTGCAAGTAATAGCAAATTTTAGCATATTAATCTTCCATGACTTCATCAGTGATGATGTGGTATGGCCCTTTGGACCTACCCTTGACCTTACCCGTTAGAACCGTGTATGAGGTAATTTAGGAGAACTAGTGGGATTTGAACCTAGGATGTCTAGATCTACAACTCATCCTAAGCCTTCCACTACTGGGCTGCACCTTGATGAGTGCACATACATGTATATAGCCATTTTTAATTCTTTAGTGGTAAAAGTGGCAAGCCTTTTACTTCTTACATCACCCATTACATACTTGCTATGTTCCTCACGGTAAAATTTATTATTATTTTAAAATCAAAGGGTGATTTTCCTCTGTATAGGTACTTTGTAAAACTCTAGGGTAATAATGAAAATCTGGACACTGATTATTCTCTCAGCTCCCCCCAAGATCTATGGATTAGGGAAATCTGAGCTGTACATTTATTTGCACCTGGCATTAATACCTTAATCCATGTTTGAATATTATCAAATTGACACGGCTATTTGGAAAGTTGAATCCATACTTTAGTACATAGAGGGAAATGAAATGAATTGCTTTTTCTTTGTATCACACCAGATAATTGGTACTTTTAGTGGCAATCTTTTTCCAAACAAGTCTATTGGGAAGTTGAATCTATACTTTAGTACCTAGAGGGAAATAAAATGAATTGCTTTTTCTTTGTATCACACTAGATAATGGGTTCTTTTTGGTGATCTATTGCCAAACTTGTATCAGTGATGGGTTGTAAGGAATCTGGTACATTGAAAAACATGACTGGAATAGAGTTTACAAACACGATTTAGAAAGGAATAGAAACAGGAGATAAAGCATTAGGTATGAGCATACATGTTAGCTCTCTTTTCTTTTATTTTCTCTGTAAATTATATAGTTAATGACTTTTCTTTCCTCATTGCAGTCTAGGCAAAAAGCGCTCGCAGACCTGCAGCAAATGCAAACTGTGCATGTAAGCTGAACTACTTACCATCAGTTTGTTGGCTAGTAATGCTGGTGTGGTTGATCTTCTGGGATTTCAATTAAAATGGATGGGTTTAATATTACACTAAAATAACTTGTGTATAAAGCTTCTTTTCACATTTTATTTAACTTGAAACCTTCCTAGAAGATAGCGTGTCTTTCCTTACATCTGTGTGAAGAGTGATACTAATCATATGTTCTGATGTCCATGTCTTGGCAACTAATCATTGTAGGCTAGTTCTGAAATTCACAAATTCACATGTTAGCTCTCTCTCTCTCTCTAGTGTCGGGAGGGTTAACAGCAGTTTTCTTTCAGTAAATCTTAGCTTCTCTAAGTCGTCAAGAGTGCTTATATCCGTGTATTTTTGTAGCTTGAGAAGCTAAGCGACATACAGTGCCAACCTGAGTCACAGTTAAAGTTCATAACAGAGGCCTGGCTACAGGTAAATCTTTAGTTCTTGCATTTCATGATAGAAGTTATATTTCTTTTTCTCACCAAAATATGCTGTGTATGCAGATTGTTGAATGTCGGCGAGTTCTGAAATGGACATACGCCTATGGATATTACTTATCCGAGCATGAACATGCTAAGAGACAGTTCTTTGAGTACTTGCAAGGTATGTAATTTCATCCAGCTGGAAGCTGACATTGTATCTCATCTTGCTTTGTTCCATTACGATCTATTTGTCATGCAGGTGAAGCCGAGTCTGGGTTGGAGCGACTTCATCAATGTGCAGAGAAGGAGCTACAAGTTTACCTCAATGCAGAGGGCCCATCGAAGGATTTCAATGAGTTCCGCACAAAACTTGCTGGATTGACCAGGTTTCTTATCTGGATAATTGGGCTGGACCAAGAGTTAACTTAATTCAGGATTATTTAGAATTTTAGAGTATTAGAACCATTTTTCTTACTTAATTTAAGAACTTAGTAGGGTTATTAGTGGTGTTAGATAAGCTCTCACACTTTTTATATTGTTTACGAAAATCAACTTTGATTATGCCGCCTTGTGGTAAAGCCACATCAGTGTTGTATTTTTAGGCCTAGTTTCTAAACTCATCCCTCTCATGCTAATTTGCTTTCATGTTGAAGGCCAACCTACTGAAAAGAATTTATAAGTTGTTAATTAATTAGAAGCTTCATTTCTTTATATTTTTTTCCTATTCTTTATTGTTTAAGACAGACTTATAGTGGGGCTTTCTCTGTTACTCATTGTCTTGTATTTTAATGGCAACAGTGTGACTCGAAACTACTTTGAGAATTTAGTCCGCGCTTTAGAGAACGGACTTTCAGATGTGGACTCTCATGGTGCCTGCAGCAGGACAACTAGCTCAAAAAGTTTGGGTGGTGGGAGTAGTAAGGGGAGAGGTGGTAGGGGCAAGGGTACAGCATCCAAATCAAGTAGCTCCAGTAGAAATATTGACGACTCAAGCCATTGGTCCTGTGAACATTGCACATTTGCAAATGTCAAGTCGGCCACCATCTGCCAGATCTGCCAGCAACGCCGGTGAACCTTATGTCCTTTGCAAATTGAAGCACCTGGATGTGGAGATTTTGGTTCTGTTTCTTGGGCTGGTTGGCTGTGATGAACTGGCCAGGTAGAATGTGATGGAGAGTTTTCCATCAATCCCTCATCTCCAAAATTATGAACACGAGGAGAGAGCATAATGGAAATAGGGGCGGGATGGGAGTAGAAGTAACTGTACTCTGTATGTCTTGTGTTATTGGATTGAGCTGTATATAGTTCATGATGTTTATTTGTTGTTTTTGCCTAACTTATATTGGGACCGCATCAGGATCCCTGAAAATGCATTTATCTGTAATTTTAGTTGTAGCAGGCTGGAAGCCTCTCCACTTCTGTTGTAAGAATGAACTAGTTGGGGACAATAAGCTGCATTGGCCCCCGTATGAATAGAATAAAAATTTGATGTACTATTTCTCTACACTGTCAGATCCCCATTGAGTTCATCCCCATATTATACTTTTTCCCCCCCTCAGGTGGTGCCGTTGACCCTCCTGAGTCCTGATAGCAATGCATCGGTGATGGTCTTGCAAGGCCCACTTGGATTTTGCTTTTGAGATGGATTGCTATTGTGTTTTTCAATTCTTTTTCATTATTCTTATATGCTTCAGAAAGATTTGGAAGAATTTACAATACAATATGCCTGGAGAACTAACATATTGAATATGTAATGAAACAGGAATAGAAAGATTTCCATAGGAAAACTGTGCAAGAAATACCATGAGTCGGTTTCAATAGCCTATTATCTCTCCATTCTTTTTATTTGCGGTTTCCTCAAAATTTCAATTGTCACGACCCAATTATTTTATTTTTTTTCAATTCTCATGTGTTTTTATTTTATTTTTTCTAAATCTCTTCTTCTCTATTGGGAAAGTTTGTTTTCTATTTGAATTCAAATACTTTCAATTTAAAAATATATTTTATGTTTTATATTTAAACTTAAATACTCTCAATTACATTCCGTTACTTTTTAAAATTTTTTTTTTTAAGGGAAGTGTGTTGGGTTAATTTAGAGAAAAAAAAAATTTTTTCTCCTATCAAAATCACGGTTTTTTCAAATCTCAAACTTATCACTCTTTGATAACAGTTCTTTATATTTCAATTTTTTTTTTTTTTTTTTTCATAGTATTTTTCATTCATCTCAATTTTTTATCACTCTTTGATAACAGTTCTTTATATTTCAATTTTTTTTTTTTTTTTTTGCATAGTATTTTTCATTCATCTCAATTTTTAAATTACGATACAACCAAAAAAAAAAAGAAGCTTTGGAGTTGTTATTTAACGATGTCATCACAATTTTATTTATTTGTTTTAATTTTTATTTATTTATTTATTTATGTTTCATTTTTGTTGTTGTAGTTGTTAGTGCAAAATGTGAAACTCTTGGCGTGGAATGGTGTTTCAGCAAAATCACAAATTCAGCAAAAACTAATATACTAATTAAAAAAGCTAAAAAAAGAAGAAGAGAAAGTAACAAAAAAAATGTACATACCAAAAATCATTATGAGCCAACCATGGAACCGTCAACTTCTTTGTGAGAGAGCACCAATTTACTGCGTGCAGGTGGAATTCTTTTCAAAATTGAATTGTATTAAAAGAAAAGAAGTGTATATATATATATATATATATTGGTGTTCTAAATTGTTGAAACTGTTTTTATTTGAATTTCACTTAAAACGTAGGGTGTTTAAATTTACATGGGGCGTTTCAATGAGGATATATGGTAGTGCCTAAATTTAAGGAATATAGATGGGAAGTTAGAGTAATGGTTTTATAGTAGTAATGGTTTTTTTTTTAGAAGTTCTATGTCCAAAATATTTTCATAATAAATCATATATGGTAAGTTGCTATTGGTTCAAATTTGAATTCACAACTTAAATTACTTTTTTGCCCACTCGTAACAACCAATAACAACCTACCACTTAGGATTTGTAGTGAAAATATCGTGGATATAGCAATTTTTTTTTTTTTTTTTTCAAATTCAAAATGAAGAAAATGAGTTTGAAAGGCTAAGGGTTTCAGCTCGCCCGAGGAGTCCAAGGAATAACTGCTCCTTGGGAGACAGGAAGAGGGCAACAAAAGTTGAGTTTGAAAGGCCAAGGAGGACCATGATGATGCACAGGCAAAAGAGAAAGGAAACTTCCAGATCAAGCATCCACCACCTTCGCATTAAATACTCTACAACAACTCACTCTACCACACCATATTAATGACAGAATGACCCCTGAACAGTGTCTTCATAGCCTGTAACCTACTCTAATACTATCAGTAAGGTAGTGATGAGACAAGTATCCAAAGAAAGATCCACAGTCCTCCAAGTGGGGTTGGGATGCAATCCAAACAACTATAAATAGGAAGGAAAATCATCCTAGAAAGGGGATCATAAAAAGTTCACAGAAAGAAGTAGTGATAGAGAGAGAAAGAGACCTGTGTAATATCGAGAAGTGTATTTCACAAGAAATAATTGTTACTCTATTTGGTTTTTTTTCCTGCTTCATTATTAAATCTTATCATTCTTGCTAATCCCATTTCTTTAATTATTAAGCCGTAGTCCTTAGGAATTAACGAGTTGGCCTTAATTACCCATCTCTACAAATTAGTTGTATTGGGCTCCTATCCTAGCTCATTCTCAGTGGACTGGGCAAGTTTTAAGATTTGCCCCCAACAATTAGTGCCGTCTATGGGATAGGCCACCTTGAATCTTTGGTAGAACTATAGCCCAAAGTGAGGACATGAGTTCATGGGGTCCAGGCGTAGAGAAAATTTTGCAAACATGGATCCTAGGAGGGACCGAGTGAGAGCTGACTCCCTAAGTATAAGGGATTCACCTGTTCGTTCTGATCATATTAGTTGAAGCCATTTTGTTTTGTCAAGGCCCGCACTGAGGGACAAGAAATGTATGATCTAAGAGTCCAGGTTCGCCAGCTTCGGCAACAACTTCGTCAGAGGGTGCATATTAGGGCATACAGAAGCCCGACACAAAGTTCAAACTCTAGCTCATAAGATAAGCGAAGTAACAAAAGGAGAACCAGAAGCCCATGAGGCAATGTCCACAAAGAGCCCTCCCATTCTGTTAAGGGAGAAAGACACCCTCACAGGAGGAATAAAACACCTCCCTTAGGGAATATAAGGGGGTGATGCCTTGAGTAGGTCCCTGCACCAAATATCTTGGTCACCATTTTTTGGTTACCTTGAGGACGTGGAGCGTCCCCCGTCAATTTACTCAACTAGCCTTCACTGTTTATAACAATAAAACAAACCCGGTGGAGCATGTAAGCCATTTTAACCAGAGGATGACCATTCATTCTAGAAATAAGGCCTTCATATGCAAGGTTTTCCCATCAAGTCTCGGCCCTACATCCATGAGGTGGTTCAATGGACTTGAGGAAGGATCTATAAGATCATATGACAAATTGATGAAGGTGTTCGATGCCCAAATTTGTCACGTGCAGTAAAGTCTCCAAACCTCTGGACTCCTTGCTCTCTATGGCCATAAGGGAGGGAAAATCCTGGAAGACGTACTTAGATAGATATTGGGAGCTCTTTAACGAAATATATGGGGATTTCAAAGACGTAGTGGTCCACACCTTTAAAGTGGGGCTTCCCATGAACTCTGATCTAAGGATGTCTCTCACTATAAAGCGTGTACAAGTTATGCATCAGTTGATGGACATGATCTAGAAGTATAAAAGGGTGGAAGATGACCAAGTCCAGGGCAAGGGAAAGGCTAAGGTCTTCACACTCGAGTGGAGAGATCCTCGACCTGATTGTTTCGGCCCTAGCAGGGCGAGGGAATTTTTCAACCAAGCACTCCAATGGAATGTGCAGGCAGTAAACTCCGTATTTTAAGAGCCTGTATACCGAGTGTTGGAGAAGATAAAAAATGAGCCCTACTTCAAATGGCTGAACAAGATGGGTCGGGATCCCACCAAAAGAAATCAGAGTCTATATTGCCAATATCACCAAGACCAAAGACTGTAGGACTTTGCGAGATTTTTTGGATTAGTTGGTCAAAGCAAGCAAGCTAAAGTAGTTCATGCATCAACCATCTGGACAAAAGGAGAAATCAGGCTCTAGACCTCAAAGGGACACGCCTTTCCACCCACACTTAGGAACCATTAACGTTATTTTTGTAGCTCTAGGAAGGGGAGTTGGCCCCTCGTCTTAGATCGTGACCATCCCCCCACAAGTTGTGATTGAGGAAGATCATTGGGAGACCATACAGAGAAGGAGTGAGGAGGAACCAATTTTGGGTTTCTCCAAGGCTGATAAAATAGGAACTTTCCAGCCCTATGATGACACCCTTGTGGTCATGCTCCAAATTGAGGAATTTGATGTGAAAAGAGTTATGGTAGATCAAGGAAGTGGGGCTAAAATTATGTACCCCGATTTGTACAAAGGGCTAGGTTTGAAGTCCAAGGATCCCAGTAAGTATGATTCCCCATTGGTCAGGTACGATGGAAAGATGATAATCCCTAGGGGGATGATTAGGTTGCATGTCTAGATGGGGAACGAGGTGGTAGAAGTTGACTTTATTGTCATGGATGCATATTCCCCTTATACAGCTATCTTGGCAAGACCTTGGCTCCACGCCATGGGTGGTGTTTCCTCCACCGTACATGTAAAGATTAAGTACCCAACGGAGGGGCATGTAGGGGAGTTTTTTTGGGATGCCAAACTGTGGCAAGACAGTGTATGGTTGTAGCCATAAGGCATTAGTCGCAATAGGTCAACCATCTCAGCCCAAACCCCACACCATAGCAATCAATGATTGGCAAGCCTGGGGCTCTGAATTAGGTAAATGCAGCCAATATTTAGTGTGAAAAGCTCAAGAGGGTAGTCCTCGAGTCGGACAAGGATTAGTATTTCCAAGTGGGGACATAACTCCCACTAGCCAAGAAGATTGAACTGATGGCTTTCCTAAGAAGTAACTTGGATGTGTTTGCATGGAGCACATACAAAGCCCTAGGGGTCGATCCAGATTTTATATGCCATCACCTCAATGTAAACCCTACAATGGTGCTAAGGAAGCAACAACCTCAGATTGAACATGTTAACGCGGTGAAAGAAGAGGTTAATAATTTGAAAAAGGCAAGGGATATCAAAGAGGTCTTTTACCCCAAGTGGCTGGCCAACACTGTTGTTGTCAAGAAGAATACAAGCAAATGGAGGGTCTGTGTGGATTTCACTAACCTTAATAAAGCCTGCCCTAAAGATCCTTTCCCAGTCCCAAGGATTGATCAACTTGTCTGTGCAACCTTCGTTCATCCTCAGATGTGCTTCTTAGATGCTTTCCAAGGCTATCACCAGATCCCATTGGCATTGCCTAACCAAGAAAAGACTACTTTCTTCACACCGATCGAGAATTATCACTATGAAGTAATGCCCTTCGGTTTGAAGAATGCTGGGTATACTTACCAAAGAATGGTAACTAGGATGTCTGAAACTCAGTTGGGGAAGAATGTGGAGGCCTACATAGACGAGATGGTAGTTAAGAGCAAAGAAGTATCTGAGCACTTGGTAGTCCTAGATGAGGTCTTCTCAGTTCTAAGAAAGTTTAAGTTGTGTTAGAATGCTTCTAAGTGTTCCTTCGGAATAGGGTCAGGGAAATTCTTGGGTTATATGATCACCCACCGAGGAATAGAAATCAACCCCGAGATCAGATCAAGGCAATCCACAATCTACACCCAACCTAGAACCCGAAGGAAGTACAACGCCTGACCAAAATGGTGGTTGCTCTAAACTATTTTATTTCTCAGTCGGCCGACTGATGTAGACCATTCTTTCAACTGCTGCACAAATGGAAGGACTTTGCCTGGACTAAGGAATGCGATAGAGCTTTTGAGGAGCTAAAGAAGTATTTGACTCCCTATTCTTATCTAGACCCGAGAAAGAAGAGGTCTTGTATGCCTACATAGCAATCACGGCCTATGCAGTGAGCCTAGTTTTGATTTGTATGGATGAGGAGGTGTAAAACCCCCTCTATTATGTGAGTAAGTCCTTCCAAGAAGTAGAAATGTGATATCTCCCACTAGAAAAGGTCATCCTAGCCATCATACATACCACAAAAAAGCCTCCCCACTATTTCCAAGCCCACATAGTTTTAATCCTCACCCAATTGCCCCTACAAGCTCCACTCTGTAAATTAAACTTCATAGGGAAAGTGGTGAAGTTGGGGACCATTCTAGGAGTGTTTAACATCAAGTATCTCCCTTGAACAGCCACAAAAGAGCAAGTTCTAGCCGACCTGGAGGCAAAGTTCACTAAAGGAGCAAAAATGGGAGAGAATGAGGAAAATGATAGCTATATGTGGATGAGGCTGCTAATAAAAAAGGTTTGGGGATTGGAATGGTCATGATCTCCCTAGAACATATTACCATCGAGAAATCCTTGAGGCTAGACTTCTCAGCCACCAACAATGAGGTGGAGTATGAAGACCTTATGGCAGGTTTAAGCTTTGTCAAGAAACTTGGGGGGGGGGGGGGGGGGGGGGTGCCTCCTTCAAATCTTCTTGGCCTTGGTTCTGTCCTCGGGAAGCGTCCCATTCTTGATGAATGATATAACTGGGTCCATCTAGCTTGGACTGATGTTCACCATATTTACTGGTATGGGGGTCCTATTGACATCGCTAGGGATTGCCAGATTTTCTACCATTATGACTCTCGGCAAAATTTCTCCTATGGAAGTGGCCAAGGTTGTCAATAAATCATCATGAGTGTTCTTGCACCTGGATATTTGGTCTATGGTGAAGGTTCCAAAGTGGGTTTACAACTGTTTTATCTGGCCTAAATACCATTGCATTCTTTGATCCTTGGCCTCAAAGTCTCCTCAGACTTGTCCCACTACCAGCCTTAAGTCACAGAAAACTTTGACAAATTCCCCTNAAGATCTCTATCACATAGGGCTCTAACTCAGGGGTATTGGTGGCCTAGCATGCATAAGTTTGCCAAAGAGTTTGTTAAGAAGTGTGACCAATGCCAGAGGTATGCCTCGAACATTCATTAGCTAGGGAGAACTCTTAACCCTCTTTCTAGCCCATGGCCTTTTGCATAGTGGGGCCTGGACATTATGAGACCATTTCTAAAGGTAACTAGACACCGAAGATGGCTCCTCATCAGGACCAATTATTTCACTAAGTGGGTTGAAGCAAAACCCCTCTCCAACATCCGAGACCAAGATGTGAAGAGGTTTTTATGGCGGAACATTGTCATAAGATTTGGCATGTCACACACTCTCATCTTGGACAACAGACTCTAGTTTGATAGCAAAGCCTTTTGAGGCTACCAACAAGGTGATTGTGGATGGACTGAAGAAAAGGTTGGACGAGGCTAAAGGCAAATGGGTTGATGAGCTACCTCACATTCTATGGGCATATCGCATTACGTTAAGAAAGTCAAACGGGTGAGGCCAACTTCTCTATGACATACGGCTCAGCTTCATTTATCCTCCTAGAGGTGGGATTCCCAACAATAAGGACCGACCAGTTTGACAACAATAGAAATGAACAACTCCGATTTACAAGCCTGGACTTGATTGAAGAAAGGAGGGAACTTACAGCCATTAAGTTGGCTCATTACCAACAGAGACTCACTCAAGGGTATGATAAAGGCATCGAGACAAGAGCCTTTATGCCCGGGGATTTAGTTCTAATGAAGGTTATGAGAAACGTGAAGCACCTTTCATGAAGGAAGCTGGGCCTCAACTAGGAAGGGCTCTATCAGGCCATGTTAATAGCAGGAATTGTGAGCACAACGCATGGTTTAGGGAGTACGCCTCAGTCGAGTGGACCGGGGTGGAGATAAGATAAACAAAGTCGTATCCTAGTTATATGGTCTAAGAACCATGTATATAAAACCCTTACATGGAAGGACTGATCTTACTACCAGTGTACGAGTTTAAAGTTTAGGTACGGTTTTGAGAAGGTGTTAGGCACCCAAAACCACTTGACCCATGGGTCAGCTTCCATTCATACAATAGGCTCGAAGGACCAATCTTACTACCAGTTTTATGTGTACACATACTTCGAGCCTGCGTATGCATGTAGGAAGCATGTGCATGCATGTAGAAAGCATGCGCACGTAGACACACCCTGAAAAACCCTAACCTAGAAAACAAGAACACAGAATAGAGCAGGAACTTAAAACAAAAATCTAACTACCTAACATGCTTTTAAACATAAAAACTACTAAACCCTAGGCTAAACAAACATATCTAAACACAAACAAAGTAAGGAAACAAGATTAAAAACAAGATTAAAGCAGAAATGAAAGAAAAGAATTTAGAACTCAATACCTCAAAACAAAAGCTCCTAGGCTTGATTTTGACTGTTCCCTCATTCAAATCTATTCACAATCAAACAAAGAAATGATTAGTAATCGTAAAACTCAAATATCATGGCCAAAAAAGGCCCCAATCAGAAAATATTGACTTGAGGATATTTTGTGAAAAAATCTCTCTTTGATTCACTATTTCTAATGAATCCTACGTTTTCCCTTAAGATTTTCTATGTTTTTTTGAAATATACCATGTAAGGCTTTATATAGTTGAAAAATGGAGGTTTGGAATGGGTCTCAAACGATGTGGGATTTATTCCAAACCTTAGTTTTAATACCAAAAACTTGCCTTTCATAGCTCTCTAGAACCCTAGCTGCATACGTAAGGCCGTGCCTACATACACATGCATCAGACCTGCGTACGCATACATATGCATGCATCAGACCTGTGTACGCATATGCGTGTATGCGTACGCAGGCTGAGGGTTTCCTTGACATTTATTTTTCAAAAATAGATTTATTTGCTCATAAAAAGTTATATTTTTCATTTTAACATTTCTCAAGTCAATTTAGAATCTAATTGGGCCCTAAACCAACCTTAGGCCTTAGAATTTTAGCATCATGGGGGAACATGCACTTGTGTAGTAAATGGTACAAAATGCGATGTCTACAGATGCGACTCCTTTGATTCGTGAGCTCTACTAACAGAATCAAAAGAATAAAAAACAAAACATTTTGTTTCAACGTACGGTTCGGGCACAACTCATGCACACAACACATAACACGCATACACGGGGCGAGGTGCAACTCTACAGAGTTGTGTGGGATTCGCATGTCTGAATTCCCACCATTGTTGCTTGGGAACAAGCAACAATAGGTTTACTATCCTAGGACTTGTTTTGCCAAAGGCGAGTGACTCACTATCCTAAAGTCACTTTAAAAAAAAAAAAAAAGAAAGAAAAAAAAAAAGGCTAACGGCTGCAACCATTAACCAAACAAACAAGGTGTTTTTACAAGCTTAAAAGGATACATATTTGTGGTGTCCATATTGGAACATTTAGATTTATTCATCTACGATAATCAGGTCAATTTCAATGTAGATGGGAAGGATAGGGAGATTTTTCCCCTCGCCCCTAAGTTGAACTCTCTTTTCTTTTCTTTTTTTTCTTTTCTTTTTTTCACTCTTTGTTTATATCCGCATA
This sequence comes from Quercus suber, assembly GCF_002906115.3. Lineage (NCBI taxonomy): Eukaryota > Viridiplantae > Streptophyta > Magnoliopsida > Fagales > Fagaceae > Quercus > Quercus suber. Next base: position 514,900 of record NW_027069914.1, on the reverse strand, counting down.
GTAGAGGGAAATTTCTTTTCTTTAGTTGTAAGAATCTTTTTTGATCTCTTTCTTGTTTATGTGATAATAGAGGGAAAATAGATTGGTTGTAAATGACTATAATAGAAAAGAGATGCAAAAAAATATTGTACTTATTTTAAATCTTGTTGCTCAAGACATGTAGTAAGCTTTAGATGGGTTGTTATAGCTGCTCTAGGAATGACTAGTACTGAAAATACTTTCGGAAAGCAACTTGGGAGTAAGAAGTTACAATTCCAAAGATAGTTGTTGCAATGCTCAAAATTGAAATGCAAGCGTAAAAATATGGATCATCATTCTTCGTGAGAAGTAATAGTTGCCTGGTAATAGCTATCCAATGTTCATAGCAAAAAATTTCAACCTAAAATAATTTCAAATGCTCCCTGTCATTATAACAACCATTATATTAATATACACTATAGAATGTTATGAACTAGCCTCTTGAAATTGTAAGGGAAAAAGAAATTTAGTTCTAATTTTCTACTTTCATCTTTATTAATTTGTTTCTTTTTAAATAGCATATAGTACATGACATATGTACAATACAACTTATGATAAAACACCCAACTCATAACATAAGCTTGATAAAAAACTAGCAAACAACCCAAACCTCCTTTACACTTCAGAAAGTCTAGGAAATAAGCTATTAATAATTTTTATCTCTAACTAATGAATCCATCTCATCCAAAGCCAATAATGACAGCTCCTTCATGTTCAACTTGTTGATCCTCATTCTTGGCCTATTGTAAAGTTGTGATTTACAACTATGTTTTATGTTGGCTTTATTCCATGACAAAATGTGTTGTATTTGCTCAATTTTGTTTCTTGTATTTTGGGAGATTTTGTTGTAATGGGTTTAGTATTAAGTTGGTGAAGACTCAAGCTTAACTGAAGATCAGTGCATTTCGCGACTAGCTCGCGATAAGTTCGCGAGAAGGGTTCTTGCGAAAGGGCATGTGAGGAGCACATGACTGGAAGCTGAAGAGTCATGCCAAGCTGTCGTTTTCGTGAATGTCTCGCGGGTAAGGCCTTCTTGCGAGGTAGTCGCAAAACATTCTACCTGAAGGATTTTAATGTTTGATTTTCTTACCCTTCACCCATACTATATATACCCTCATTACCTACAAATGTAGAGGAGGCAATTCAGAGAGAAAAACCTTAGATAGGTTTTCTACAACACACACACCCATCTTTTAGAGAGAGAGCTACTCATCCTTAGTGAGAAATCATTCTAGCCTCTTCTCATTCCTTCTCCCATTGACATACCTTGAGAGGAGATTTGTACCCAAACACAACCCACACCTATTCAGAGTAGAGAGTGTTTTGGAGCTTGGGAAGCTATGGGGATTTGCCAAAAGAAACCGGTGAGGCTTGGTGGATGCAATTGGGCATATTGTGGGATCTAGAAAGTTAGACAAAACATGGTTCCGAGAAGCCTTGTTGGAATAGAAGCTTGGAGGGCTTAGGTACATTGGATAGATTAGGCTTGGAGGGTCTCTTACTATTCGTGTATCCCAACTTATTATCTAGTGGATCGATTTACCACTTGGAGGGCGGTGGAGAGGTTTTTTGCCGAGTTCTTCAGTTTCCTCTTTGATAACACATCGCCGTATTATCTTGTGTTTGCATCTCTCTTTCCTACTCTTTTTCATTCTATTTTACTATTGTGTTGTTAAGTTTATGGATTAGAGTGGCTTGTTTGTTTATCCACTCGCATTTACATTATTCCGCATTTAGTATTAAGTTAGTGTAAAATCTATCGAGCAGTAACTTTAATTTGGAGGGTCTAGACAGCTCTTGTGTTTTCAACACATTTTCGAGCTTTCACCTATTGCTCATCCTCATCTTTGGCAAGCCGAGATTCCCTTTACTCCAAGCATCTTCCAAAATGCAAATGCCTTCCAAGTTTTTCTGAATCATAACACAGAATCACTAAGTTATTGTTCATCAATAAAAATCTATTGTCTAAGTACTTCATGGTTTCAACTATCTAATATCCACCATTGCATCATTAACTGTATTCAAAAGTACATTAAAATGCACACAAGTTTGCTAGCACAAATGCCAATTATTATTATTGTTAATTAGATTGACAAGACTTTATGCAATCAATCATTACCTTTGGTTCTGAAAATAAGATTTTTTTCATGGTAAGGATAACTTGAACTTCATAAAAGCCAATATCTAAATATCTATATATTCAAAGTTCAAAAGTTTTTGCCTATCCAAATTTTCACCATATCTGCCGTAGTTAGGAAACCATAATACACACTAAACTTTATTTCAGGGATTCAATTCTCTCTTGCTTTGTTATTGACATTCATTCCATGGGATTGGTTGCCAATTGAAAATATGATTAGACACCACTACTCATGCATGTATGCCTAGAATTATCACAACACTCATAAACAAAGAATAAAACTTATAGCTTGGTCATAGCACTAATCTTGATATAGTATATAGAGCATTGCTCCTCAGATCTAGCAACTAAAATTACTTGCAAATTAAAGTTAAACAACACTCAAGAGTTCACGTGATAACATGTCCAAGAATGAGTCTTGATGATTGAACTAAGTTTTTCTCATGGAAATAAACAAGTTGAACGAAAAGCCTATACCCAAATTCTGTAAAGATGACATAGTCTTTCCATTGGGGCATTTTATCAAACACGTTGATTACAGTGAGTTAGTGATAGGAGGAATGAATATAAATTGTGAAATTAATTGTCCATAAATACCTAAATACCCAAAAGAAAAATCATCAAAGAGATCAACATGGATATCAATGGAAACTAAAGAAAAACAAAATAAAAGATCATCAAGAACACCTATGGCATAAAATGTCATGGGCTAAGAAATCTGGGAATTTCATCCTATAAAAGGAAATGGAAAATAGAACTCACCCCATTCATTGCTTGAATCTTGAAGCATTATCATCCTTTGTTAAAGGAACAACATACCTCTCATATCTAAAAATTTGGATTACCTATCAAAGCATTTGTATATCCAGGATGAGGAGGCTAGGGATTACGATAGAGAAAACATAGAGGGGGCGTGCTGAGGTTGTCGTTGTTGGCGAGCGTGACGTTGGAGGTAATTTTGCCAAAAATACATTTTGTTTGGTGTTGGGAAATTTGTGATATTCCATAAAAACAAATTTTGAAGAAAAACTTTCAGATCCCGTCATTTACATCTCAAATTTGAATTTGGTTTAAAAACAAAATTTGAAAACACTGAACTAACGGGGTTAGATGGATGTTAGACATAATGGGTGACATGGCAGTTTAGCTTACATCATCAGTTTTTAATGATCTGTCTTCTTCTTATTATTGGTTGGGACTACACAATAATTTCCCTTAAATAAAATACAGATGATTTAATTCCTTTCAAAGGAGGGTGAGACCTTCGGGGATAACTTCACAAGGAAGGAAGGGACGTACTTCGGCCGAATTCTTCTTGAAATTCTCATAACTAAGCTAAAAAGTTAACCTACTCGAAGAAATGAGAAGTTTTCTACTGGGTCTAGAGAAAGTTTTAAATACTCCATACCAACCTATAGAATGAGATGTATATTTTGTTTAATGGTAAGTTATGCATTATCATTTGCTAACCCAAAAGCCACCCTCTTTTTTCTTTATTATTTTATTTTAATTTTAAACCATAAGTCAAAATAGAACGCACCTCCAACTTTACTATTGAAGTCCACGCCATTATCACCCACTATATTGGCTCGGATTGGTGTCATAACTACTTTTCAGTTATAGTCTCACTAACATTCATAAATGAGTTTTTGAACTCTCACTACAAAACGAAAGTTGAGTATATCACTTTCACAAATTTTCAACATCTCAATATATATATATATATATAATTGGCAAAGAGCAAGTTAAATTCAAAAGAGAAAGAAGACTAAATTAAAATGCACACGAACAATGAAATTTGTGGTGCTGATATCTAGCAATAATATATAGTTAAACCAAAAATTTCCTATAGGGACTTTGAGCACTATAGCACCAATAGGTGGCTAATGCCCAGCAGTAGTTGAAATGAGATTTTAATTGAGGATGGTCATTATTTAGCCCCATATAGTTTCAGTTATGTGAATGGAAGTTGGAAAGTAAGAAATGAGATTTTAATTGAAGATAGTCATTATTCAACCCCATATAGTTTCAATTACGTGAATGGAAGTTGGAAAGTAAGAAAAGGATGTATACTAATAGTTATGATAAGATGCTCTAGATTTTAACCTTTGCATATGATGATTATTGACCTTGAAAAAATAAAAATAAACTCAATTGATTACTGAAATTAAAAATAACATCCCAAAGAAAATAACGAGAAAAATAAAATTGACCTCAAAGGGACATTCCAATTATGATGATATGTTTGTGGTATTTGCAAAGGTGTGCAGAGAGAGCAATTGGATACGATTGGATTCCTTGCCATTTCCCTTGTCATAGGATTTCATAAAACCACTTCTTTTTATTTGTCTGTAATAATTCCAATAAAACACCCAACACGTCAAAATTGCAAACTCTAATATTGAATTGATAACAACACAATTAAAAAACCTAACCCTCTATTGCAAACTCTAATATTAGATTGATAACAACAATAAAAATTAATTTAGTTTATATTAGTTAAAGCACAATATTTGTGTTTCCTCTTACTTAGCCAAGAACACAATCACTTTTCTAGAATAAAATTTCAAAAGGAGAAAAAGAATAAAATTTCAAACCCTACTCACCATGTTTGAACTTTACAGATTCTAGAATGCAAAACCACGATTTTGCCATAGGATTTACTCATTTCAAGCACAATCTGTCCAACAATACATTAAGAATTTAACAATCACTTTTCTAGTATAAAATTTCAAAATGAGAAAAAGAAATAAATTTCAAACCCTTACTCACCACATTTGAGCTTTACAGATTCCAGAATGCAAAACCGCAATTTTGCCATAGGATTTACTCATTTCAAGCACAATTTGTCCAACAATACATCAAGAATTTGAGTTATAAAAATGTGATTGCTAAAAAACGTGTAGCTAAAGATTTTAGAAAGAAGAAGAAAAAAGAAAGAAAGAAGAGAAGTGATTGTAAAAGGAGACTCATGGCTAGAAGGAAGTGTACTAATTAACATATAACTTAGATAATTGAAAGAGGTGAACAACTGAAGGGTTAGATGTAGTAGAGCTATATAACTTAGATAACTGCAAGAGGCGGTCAACTGAAGGGTTAGATGTAGAAGAGCTGAATTAATGGTATTTTTTTCTTTCTTTCTTTATTAAACAATTAATGGTATACTTGAAAGTTAAAACTTATTTTAGTCAATTGAGACTTGAGAGAGAGGGGAGTGATGAGGAGTAATAAGTAATAGATGAGGTGTAACTTGAACCCAAAAATAATAATAATAATAATAATTGGATGGCTATTAAAGAAGGCGCCACATGGCAGAACCTTATGCTTTTCCACAAGAGGTCTCTGCTTTTATATATAATAATAATAATAATAATTGATAATTTATTGATGATTCTTGGATCTTATTTTAGAAAATGGCAACCACCAATTGCTAAAACACAGTTCAACCAGGTCTTATACATCAACTAGCATTTACCCACCAAAAAAACTTCTTTTTTTTTTTTTTTTTTTTATAGCAAGAGTAAATTTGAAATTATGCCCGAGACCTTGAAAAGTATGAATAGAATGACAATTCTTCTGTGTTCTTTTCATGTTTTTTTTTTTTTTTTTCATTAAAAAAAGAAACCTCATTCTTTATATTTAAAGATATAAAAATGCAGCTTAGAAGGGATAGAGTGGGATTTTTTTAATAAAAAAATTAACTTAAATTTTTTTTTTAAAAAACCCACTACCACTTGATAAAAGATGGAGATTAAAATCCACTAACACTTGATTTTAAAGAAGACATGTCTAGTTAAAAAAATACTAGATGTAAGTCAAACCCTTCAAATTAAACCCTACAATATTAAAAGTTTTAACTTAAAATTCAAAGTTTTGGTGACAAATTAAACACTATAGTTCTTTCAAATTTAATCTTGATTTAAAAATAAAAAAATCATATCAATTTAAACTCCTAAATAAACTCTAAAAAATCCAAGATTTCAATTGATATTATTTTAAAATTTTAGTGTTTGATTTGAAACTAGCGAAGCCATAAATTTTAGAGTAATGCTCATATACAACAATTTTCACAACATTTGAGTTGACTTGTTTTATTAGTTCTTATATGGTCATCCCTAATATCATTTTATTATTTATCAATGACAATTTACTAACTCAACAATTGTAAAATATATTTTGAGAATTATTATGGATCTAGAATTATTGTAAATTTTAATTTGTAACTGTANTTGCAATGCTCAAAATTGAAATGCAAGCGTAAAAATATGGATCATCATTCTTCGTGAGAAGTAATAGTTGCCTGGTAATAGCTATCCAATGTTCATAGCAAAAAATTTCAACCTAAAATAATTTCAAATGCTCCCTGTCATTATAACAACCATTATATTAATATACACTATAGAATGTTATGAACTAGCCTCTTGAAATTGTAAGGGAAAAAGAAATTTAGTTCTAATTTTCTACTTTCATCTTTATTAATTTGTTTCTTTTTAAATAGCATATAGTACATGACATATGTACAATACAACTTATGATAAAACACCCAACTCATAACATAAGCTTGATAAAAAACTAGCAAACAACCCAAACCTCCTTTACACTTCAGAAAGTCTAGGAAATAAGCTATTAATAATTTTTATCTCTAACTAATGAATCCATCTCATCCAAAGCCAATAATGACAGCTCCTTCATGTTCAACTTGTTGATCCTCATTCTTGGCCTATTGTAAAGTTGTGATTTACAACTATGTTTTATGTTGGCTTTATTCCATGACAAAATGTGTTGTATTTGCTCAATTTTGTTTCTTGTATTTTGGGAGATTTTGTTGTAATGGGTTTAGTATTAAGTTGGTGAAGACTCAAGCTTAACTGAAGATCAGTGCATTTCGCGACTAGCTCGCGATAAGTTCGCGAGAAGGGTTCTTGCGAAAGGGCATGTGAGGAGCACATGACTGGAAGCTGAAGAGTCATGCCAAGCTGTCGTTTTCGTGAATGTCTCGCGGGTAAGGCCTTCTTGCGAGGTAGTCGCAAAACATTCTACCTGAAGGATTTTAATGTTTGATTTTCTTACCCTTCACCCATACTATATATACCCTCATTACCTACAAATGTAGAGGAGGCAATTCAGAGAGAAAAACCTTAGATAGGTTTTCTACAACACACACACCCATCTTTTAGAGAGAGAGCTACTCATCCTTAGTGAGAAATCATTCTAGCCTCTTCTCATTCCTTCTCCCATTGACATACCTTGAGAGGAGATTTGTACCCAAACACAACCCACACCTATTCAGAGTAGAGAGTGTTTTGGAGCTTGGGAAGCTATGGGGATTTGCCAAAAGAAACCGGTGAGGCTTGGTGGATGCAATTGGGCATATTGTGGGATCTAGAAAGTTAGACAAAACATGGTTCCGAGAAGCCTTGTTGGAATAGAAGCTTGGAGGGCTTAGGTACATTGGATAGATTAGGCTTGGAGGGTCTCTTACTATTCGTGTATCCCAACTTATTATCTAGTGGATCGATTTACCACTTGGAGGGCGGTGGAGAGGTTTTTTGCCGAGTTCTTCAGTTTCCTCTTTGATAACACATCGCCGTATTATCTTGTGTTTGCATCTCTCTTTCCTACTCTTTTTCATTCTATTTTACTATTGTGTTGTTAAGTTTATGGATTAGAGTGGCTTGTTTGTTTATCCACTCGCATTTACATTATTCCGCATTTAGTATTAAGTTAGTGTAAAATCTATCGAGCAGTAACTTTAATTTGGAGGGTCTAGACAGCTCTTGTGTTTTCAACACATTTTCGAGCTTTCACCTATTGCTCATCCTCATCTTTGGCAAGCCGAGATTCCCTTTACTCCAAGCATCTTCCAAAATGCAAATGCCTTCCAAGTTTTTCTGAATCATAACACAGAATCACTAAGTTATTGTTCATCAATAAAAATCTATTGTCTAAGTACTTCATGGTTTCAACTATCTAATATCCACCATTGCATCATTAACTGTATTCAAAAGTACATTAAAATGCACACAAGTTTGCTAGCACAAATGCCAATTATTATTATTGTTAATTAGATTGACAAGACTTTATGCAATCAATCATTACCTTTGGTTCTGAAAATAAGATTTTTTTCATGGTAAGGATAACTTGAACTTCATAAAAGCCAATATCTAAATATCTATATATTCAAAGTTCAAAAGTTTTTGCCTATCCAAATTTTCACCATATCTGCCGTAGTTAGGAAACCATAATACACACTAAACTTTATTTCAGGGATTCAATTCTCTCTTGCTTTGTTATTGACATTCATTCCATGGGATTGGTTGCCAATTGAAAATATGATTAGACACCACTACTCATGCATGTATGCCTAGAATTATCACAACACTCATAAACAAAGAATAAAACTTATAGCTTGGTCATAGCACTAATCTTGATATAGTATATAGAGCATTGCTCCTCAGATCTAGCAACTAAAATTACTTGCAAATTAAAGTTAAACAACACTCAAGAGTTCACGTGATAACATGTCCAAGAATGAGTCTTGATGATTGAACTAAGTTTTTCTCATGGAAATAAACAAGTTGAACGAAAAGCCTATACCCAAATTCTGTAAAGATGACATAGTCTTTCCATTGGGGCATTTTATCAAACACGTTGATTACAGTGAGTTAGTGATAGGAGGAATGAATATAAATTGTGAAATTAATTGTCCATAAATACCTAAATACCCAAAAGAAAAATCATCAAAGAGATCAACATGGATATCAATGGAAACTAAAGAAAAACAAAATAAAAGATCATCAAGAACACCTATGGCATAAAATGTCATGGGCTAAGAAATCTGGGAATTTCATCCTATAAAAGGAAATGGAAAATAGAACTCACCCCATTCATTGCTTGAATCTTGAAGCATTATCATCCTTTGTTAAAGGAACAACATACCTCTCATATCTAAAAATTTGGATTACCTATCAAAGCATTTGTATATCCAGGATGAGGAGGCTAGGGATTACGATAGAGAAAACATAGAGGGGGCGTGCTGAGGTTGTCGTTGTTGGCGAGCGTGACGTTGGAGGTAATTTTGCCAAAAATACATTTTGTTTGGTGTTGGGAAATTTGTGATATTCCATAAAAACAAATTTTGAAGAAAAACTTTCAGATCCCGTCATTTACATCTCAAATTTGAATTTGGTTTAAAAACAAAATTTGAAAACACTGAACTAACGGGGTTAGATGGATGTTAGACATAATGGGTGACATGGCAGTTTAGCTTACATCATCAGTTTTTAATGATCTGTCTTCTTCTTATTATTGGTTGGGACTACACAATAATTTCCCTTAAATAAAATACAGATGATTTAATTCCTTTCAAAGGAGGGTGAGACCTTCGGGGATAACTTCACAAGGAAGGAAGGGACGTACTTCGGCCGAATTCTTCTTGAAATTCTCATAACTAAGCTAAAAAGTTAACCTACTCGAAGAAATGAGAAGTTTTCTACTGGGTCTAGAGAAAGTTTTAAATACTCCATACCAACCTATAGAATGAGATGTATATTTTGTTTAATGGTAAGTTATGCATTATCATTTGCTAACCCAAAAGCCACCCTCTTTTTTCTTTATTATTTTATTTTAATTTTAAACCATAAGTCAAAATAGAACGCACCTCCAACTTTACTATTGAAGTCCACGCCATTATCACCCACTATATTGGCTCGGATTGGTGTCATAACTACTTTTCAGTTATAGTCTCACTAACATTCATAAATGAGTTTTTGAACTCTCACTACAAAACGAAAGTTGAGTATATCACTTTCACAAATTTTCAACATCTCAATATATATATATATATATATAATTTTATTTTATTTTTAATTTCTTTTAAGTACTCAAGATGTGTACATGTCGATAAAAAAAAAAAAAAATCAATAAACAAAAAAGTTTGAAAAAGATCTTTTTTTTTTTTTTTGGATATCCAAACTTCAAAGGAATTCATTAACTTGGACCTTGGTCTGAAATAGTTACATCTTTGATACTTGACATTCAATGATGGGTGGAGTATCCTCAACCCAGATAACACTATCATTCACAAATTTAGCATTTCTAGCCATAAGATGAGCAACCATATTGCTTGTCCTACGAATGTAGTTGGCTTTCCAAACATGGACATTATGCTTCCGCCACTGGAGACCTTCAATTATCATTTGGATAGAGGTTTGTGGGGGGGGGGGGGTGGGGAGCTACAGCCCATCAGTGCGTATTCCACCACTTGCGCATCTCCTTCCAGCACAATGTACTTCAGCCTGAGGTCCCCAACTAGCAACATTCCTTCTTCAAAGGCCTTAGCTTCCACTTCCAATGCTCCCAACGGTAGATCCATCCTCTTGCTCATCGCTCCCATAAGTTCGCCCCTTTCGTTTCTGATTACAATCCCAATTCCACAGCTGCCTAACTCTTTAAACACCGCCCCGTCCACGTTTACTTTATACCATCCGTCACTAGGAGGGGTCCATCTTCCGGTTCTTGGTGGGGCAGGTTGTCTTGGGGCGTCAAACTACTTACTAAATTCCTCAACAAGAGCATTGGCTTCAGTCACTATCCTTCTCGCTTGTTTGCATTTTCCTTCAATTTTTGCAACATTTCTATTCTTCCATATGCACCACACTGTGCATGCTAGACACTCTAACTCTCCTTCCTTTCAGTCTCCCCAAAACTTCCATACCACATCAATGAAATTGCGGTGAAGGTGGCTGCTCCTGGGCAATGATATCTTAGCTTCCTTCCATACCGCTTCTGCCATCCAACAGTCCCACAAGGCATGTCTTAATGATTCTACCTTCCCACACAGCACACACTCCTCCCCCTAGACACCTTCCAGAGACAAAGGCAGTAATTTGTAGGAAGAATATTCTTGCAAGCCCTCCATATAAAGTGTCTGACTTTGCTCGGGCAATTAATCCCTAAATAGCCTTTCAAAATTCCGTTTTCTTCTTCAAGTTTGATTCCTCACCCCCTGCCCTTTGCCTCTACCTTCCACCAGCCACTCGTGTGCTACATGGTAGCCACTTTTCACCGTGAAATTACCTTTTTACAGCACTAGTATTCCACCTCCAGATTCTTGGTCTAATAGATTCTCTGCTAGGTCACCTTCGAAGTTTTGAGGCGAGGGCTCGCTACCATTAAAGGATTAGGAATTGTAATCCACCTATTTTCCCATATCCTCGCTCTTCGCCCATTTCCAATATTCCATCTCAAGCCATGATTAAGAACCCCCTCATGTAGCCACCAGACTCCTCCATGTGTATGATGGTTTTTTGCTAACTAAGCCTCCAAAAGTTGGATTCAGAGAAGTATTTAGCTTTAAGCACTTGATGAGCTAGGGAATCTGCATTTTGAGTGATCCTCCACCCCTGTTTTGCAAGCAAGGCTAAATTAAATGCTTTGAGATCCTTAAAACCCATCCCACCTTCAGCCTTTGGTGTGCACATCTTTTCCCATGCTATCCAAGCTAACTTCCTTTCCTTTTCGCCTTGACCCCACCAAAAGTTTCTCATCATCGAGTTCAACTCATTGCACAAGGAATCGGGGAGTCTAAAGCAATTCATTGTATATATTGGGGTAGCTTGGCAACTGCCTTTATTAGGATTTTGCAGCTCGTCATTGTCAACAACTTTCTTTTCTACCTCACGATTTTTTGACTAACCTGATTCAGGATGTGGTAGAAAACTTTCTTCTTCCCTTCCTCACCAAAGGGGGCAGCTCCAAATATCGCTTATGCTGATGGATGATTTTGGCTCCAAACATATCCTTCACTTCTTCATTAACCTCCACACTTGTGTGTTTTGCTGAAAAAGAGAGAAGTCTTCTCTCTATTTAGCTTCTACCTTGACTCCTTTTCATAAACCTCAAGGATTTTTGTAAGCCTAAGCCCTTCCTCCTTTGAAGCATTGTAAAAAACTATACAGTCGTCCACAAATAGCAATGAGAGACCAAAGGAGCTTGCCTGCACACCGCTATGCCTTTTGGAATTCCCTTATTTTCATTCTTTCTAAGCATGGCCAAGAGGCCTTGGCACACAAAAGGAAAAGATATGGTGATCTGAGGTCTCCTTGCCTAAGCCCTCAAGTTGGAACAATTCTACCCTTCGGTTCATTAGTTATAAGCCTGGAGTATGAAACTGTGGTCACACACATCATCATCAAGGAGATCCACTTATCTTGGAAACCCAATTTGCCCATCATCACCTCCAATATGCCCATTCTACCTGGTCGTACGCCTTACTCATGTCAACCTTAATTGCCATCAACCCCTTTTCCCCTCTCCTCCTCTGATTTATACAATGTATGATTTCAAAAGCCACAAGGATGTTGTCTGTGATCTGCCTCCCTGGTACAAAGGCGCTTTGGGCATCACTAATGACTTTTGGAAGAACTCTCTTCAACTTGTTATCAATACTTTTGATACAAGTTTATATATAACATTACACAGGCTTATTGGTCGAAATTCCGTTATCTTTTAGGGGCATTTAACTTTAGGTATCAGACATATGTATGTATCATTTAACCATTTGGCATAACATCTGTTTTAAGAGTTTGGAGGACACAATCAACTACTTGAGGGCCAACAATATCCCAATATCTTTGAAAAACTATAGGTGACATACCATCCAGGCCTGGAGATTTTGTTGATGCATTTGCTTCAGGGCACGCCATAATTCCTCTTCTCTAAATTCCATTAGAAGGTCTTCATTCATTTCTTTCGAAACCCTCTTGTCTAATACCCCAAGGCTAGCCCCGAAGTCAACTGGGAAGCTTGTACTATTTATTTCCTTCAAATATTCCAAGATTATACCCTCCACCTCTTCACAGTCGTCTCTCCACCTAGCCCCGAGTCACACAATCATTCAATTCTATTTTTTCGACGTCTATTACTTGTTGTGGCATGAAAAATTTTGTATTCCGATTCCCACACTTAACCCACAAAGCCCTTGACCTCTGGTTCCACATCATTTTTTCCTGAATCATTACTTTGTTTATCTCCTTTTTCAGTGCCTAAATCTCTTCCGCTGGTTCATGTAGCAAATTCATCGCTTCCAATTGTTGTAAACGATTCTACTTCTACTTCAAAATCTTATTTACATTGCTGAATTCCCTATGATTCCAATTCTGCAAGTGAGCTTGGCAACACTTTAGCCTATCCCGGACCTACAACTCAGGATTAGCATTCAAAGGATCCCAGCCCATTTCAATCACCTCTATAGAACCCTCCTCTCTAGTCCACATTGCTTCAAACATGAACCATTTCCTACCTCCCCTTCTATGCACCCGCTGCCTAAGGGACAAGTTTAGCAAACAATGGTCTTAAGCTACCATTGCTCTATGGTAAACTTTTTCCTCAGGGAACATCTTTAACCAATCCTCATTCGCCATAATCCTATCCAGCCTAACTAGAGTACGTTGCTCCCTAATCCTACCATTACACCAAGTAAAACGCTAACCCACAAATCCAAATCAATGAGACCACAATTAGTTAAACACTCTCTAAAAACCTCCATTCGTCTTGAATCCCTATCTAACCAACCCAATTTCTCATTAGATTGAACAATTTCGTTAAAATCCCAAAAACAACCTATGGAATATCACATTGTCTCTTAAGGGATTCAAGTAATCTCCAAGAAATAAATCTCATACCTGCATTAGGATGTCCATAAAACCCCGTTGCTTACCACGGTTGATCTCCACGATTCCTTGCGGACCACCACGTCGATGTGCGCATTAGAGTAGCTTTTAAAGCACACATCAGCTCTTTCTTTCCACAACATCACCAACCCCCACTCTGGTCCTCGCTTGGCACTGTAATTGCCTGGGTAAGGTTCAGCTTTCTCTAAAGGCTTTTATTCTAATCTGATTTGCCTTGGTCTCTGATAAGAAAACCAAGACCGGTCGGTATCTTTCACCTCATTGGTGAGTGAAAGCATTGCCGGAGCTGACCTAAGGCCCGTCAGTTCCATGCCAAGAGGCTCATAGGGCTCGGCAGTGCTGCCTTGCAGCATCCGCCACACCACTAACCCTTTTAGTTTCATTCTCCACATCGTCACTTCCCTGCGTTTCCACTCTCCTTCATTCAGTTCTAGCGTATTTTGATCCAACTCTCCAAGTGGGTTTGAAGCACTTCTTTGTTTCTGCGCTAGGCTTACTGCCTTTTCTTTTCCTTTGGTCTGACCCGCATGGGCTTTTCTCTTCCAATGGCCACTAGTTGGGGCCAAAGTCTTCGCAACCCAACCCAGCTCCATATCATAGGTCATGGCCATTGGCCTTCCCTATCTTTTGTTAAGTCCAAGCTTACATGACCTCCATCTTCATGCATCTTTGGCGCGAGCTCAAATTTAAACTTTGGGGTCTCTGTCTGATTTGTCTCTCTCTCCCTGCTCACTTCCTTCAATCACGGTGTTAGTCTGCTTCCTGTCCATGCTTTCTTTTACCAAAATAGTAACACTTTCTTTTGGGAGCTCTTCGATGGTGTTGACCAAACCCTTTTCCTGATAATCCTCGGTGTCCCTTTCTCTATCCTCTGAGGTTTGTGTCATAACCCCCAACTTCCTTTCCCCGAGGGACTGCACTTCAAACATTCTTGACACCACCACTCAGTTCCTAGATGTTTGAGCCTTTGGTCCCCAGTTACCGTCGTCAAGTATCCACCCATGCTTGCCTACCCTTTCGTTCTTTTTTGCGTAAGTTGGTTCCCACCCCGATCTTCTCACCGGTTCTTCTCTCATCCATGCGCCATATTGAAGCTGTCCCATTTCACCATTTTTGTCTATTTCTTCTTTCAGCAGGCAATCTTTCAGATCATGCTCCAGTAGTCCACATCAATAGCAAAAATTAGGAAGACACTCATATTTGAAGAGCACCCATTGAGCCACCCCTTCATTGACGTTAATCTTCTTTCCTCGTATTAGCTTTCGTGAAACATCTATCTTGATGCGAACTTGGAGACATTTCCCCCACTATACCCCGTGTCTGCCACATCCACCTCCATGACCTCTCCAAGGCTAACCTCAATGGCCATCCCTGTTTCCCTTGTCCTATGTTTAAGGGGTAGGTTGTATATTTGAACCCAAAAAGGAGAGCACCTGAAAACAATATCCTTTGTGTCTTGATCTCTGTCAAATTCTTGGAGTAGAATTAGTTGCTTTTCATAATGCCACGGGCTCATCTCTATAACTCTCCTCTTGTCCCGTTTGTCATCAAACTCCACTAAGAACATCTCCTCTTCTATCACCAAAATCTTAATGCTCTTATTTGGCTTCCATAACATCCTAACGTTCTTCCTTAGTGCATCTACAAAAACCCTCTGCGTGATAACACCTTCATAACTAAGCAGTTCTTCCCTCTTTCTTTTGCTGCCCTTGTACATTCTCTTCCTAGGTTTACACTTTCCTTTTTCTCTTCAGTAACCTTTAGCTTCTGCCATAGTACCTCAAGCTCTTTCGTCATTTTAACAAAACCACTTCTTGACCTCACCACCCAGACAAAGGGGAAAGATCACTTCACTCCCACAAGCACCTGTGGGACTTCAATCGCTACTACGTGCCTAGGGTGCAAAAGCATTAAAAATATCTTTTTAACCTAACTGGGTTATTAATTCCAACCACGAGATTCTCAAAAAAAAAAAAAAAAAAAAAAAATATGAAAATAAAAATTCCAACCATGCAGGTACTATTATATTTTTTAGTGTCATTTTTCCTTCCATCTTTTAAAACTTCACCTCTTTAAAATGGAACTTATTCATATCTAACATAAAAATGTATACCAACGAAACACACACACATCCACCATAAATTGCATGTTCTCTATATCATTAACAAACATGCTGAATTTTGTGCCAATTGTATTCTATTTACTATTCGATCTAGAAATCCATTTAATATATGCATAATTTTACGATACAAAAACTACAAATTGAAACACTTGATAGATGACATGGTTATTGATCTCTGATTATCATGAAATTTTGTAAGAATGTAGGGAATAAAATGAAATCAAAATCCAACAGTGGATTTGTCACAATTTGCATTCAATAGCAAAATATTAAGTGGCGGAATATTTTTTTAAAGTTACACAATGTGTAACTTAAACCCATCTCTCTCTCTCTCTCTCTCTCTCTCTCTCTCTCTCTCTCTCTCTCTCTCTCTCTCTCTCTCTCTCTCTCTCTCTCTCTCTCTCTCTCTCTCTCTCTCTCTCTCAAGCAAAATTAACTCATGAAAATAAGTTCATTCATACACACTAGATGTGATCTTGCCAAAGAGTATTGTTATTTAATTGGCACCTCTTGGTTTCCAATAGAGATGTCTATGGTTTAGATCCTCATTATCTACTGTAACTATCAAACTATATGAAAAAGAAAATTGTGTGGATGCAACTTTCATAACTTTAAATATAAATTCTTATTTATTAGCTATGAACACACACACACATGCATATATTTTCACACCATTACCTTCATGACAATTACTCATACACACTTCTAATCATAGAGTAATTATTCAGTATTTTGGAATTCACCATTCAAGTAAGAGAAGAGAACATTACTATCAGAATATTAAATAATTTTTCCTCATATAAGCACTCTTTCTCTTAAACGTTCTAAGATAATTTGATATCCCTTCAATAAGATATTTAACAATGCATAATAAATAGAGAAAATGGATTGCCACTAAAATATGTCAATGAGAAATGTAAGGGCAAGATTTGGTCCCTTAGCCCAAAGGGTTAAAGGATTTAGGCACAAAGAGCCCAAAATAATGAATTTGTAGAGAATAGGTTAGAAAACTAGGCTCTAATGAGTCAAACAACAATTATAATTGGTCCAGGTGACAAGGACGCAAAGATAAAACCGTTTAATTCAAGGAAAACCATCCTCGGCTCAATCTGAGGAGACCAGTTCTTGTATATATCTCTCTTGAATTTGTTTACAAGTCTAATTCTTGTTCTTATCGTGTTTTTCTCCAATTTTTCAATCCCTTCTCTCAGGATCTTCTTTCTATTTTATACTATCTTCTTCCTTTCATCTCCACCTTCCACGTGTAGATTAGATCACTGGTGTTGATTCTTGTCTATCAACACCTGCCTGAGGTCTTTGGGAGTAGTTGTAATGTTGAAAATTACTGTTCAGGTATCACTTCCTCATTAATGTGGCGAGAGAGTTAGCTACAGAGCATTCAATGCAGCGGTAGCAGCTTTCTCTCAGATATTTTATGGCTTCCCTCTATCCTGTGCTTCTATGATGCTTATCATTATTAATAGAATCTCTAGGAATGTTGCTCTGGATGGCAGATCACACCTTCAGAGCTCGGCTTTGCTCAGCCGAGGAGGCATTCATCTTCAGACCACTTTTGGACTCTTATGACCAAACCTTACCTCTTCACTCATTAACACGAACTCGCATGATGGTGTTTACCCATCCTCGGACTACTTAATGTCCTCGGATTGGGCCCTCGGCCCAATATATACATAGATATATATTATTGGCCTATCACACCTACAAGAAATATTACATATCTTTTTCTTAAAATCTTTGTTCTTATTGATAATAATTATGAAATAACTACATAACATTTTTATATTAAAATTTTAACTACACTATCAATTATAGAGGAATACACATGTAGTAAAAATTAAAAAATGATATGAGTATGATTTGGATTAGATAAATGTTAATAAAAATACATGTGTTTGACTTTAATTAATTTATTAAAAATTATAGCTAAACTCAAAATTTTAGGATCAAAGCTTCATAATTGTCATTGTATCTATTACTATATTATTATTTTTATAAAAAAGTGGTTTAAATTAAGTTAATTGGTAAAATCCCTTGATTTTTTCCCTTTGAAAAGGAACATTGAATTCTATAATACACCAAAAGAACCTATTAAAGAAAAAGTACTTATTATAAAGCACACTTAATAAATCCAAACCTTATTTTACTTTATCAAATATATATATTAAAAAAAAAAAAAAACATATTGTGAATCTCCTGCTGTGACCTCAGATAAATCCAAACCTTATTTTACTTTATCAAATATATATATTAAAAAAAAAAAAAAAAAACATATTGTGAATCTCCTGCTGTGACCTCAGATAGTACCACCACCGGTCCACCAGGTGAGTTGATACACACTTAGAGTCTAAAGTCCAAACACAAAAACAGAGAATTGGAAGCGGTAGAGTAGTGACTAACATGACATGGCAATAGTCAATAGATTAGTCATAACATAACATACCTGATCTCATCTGACCCGTGTGGCCGTGTGCGTGTGTGTACATCATGTAAAAAGTTGTAAACCGAATTCTCCATCTCATAAAAGTCTTTCCGTTCATCATTTCAGTCATTCATTCTCTCTCTCTCTCTCTGAAACACAAAAGGGCAAAGAAGAAGACACAACAGTATTCAAATCAAGAAAGAAAATGAAAAAGCAGCAGCCCACCACAACAGTTCTGAATCTTTTTCTCCATTCCCACCAATACCCAATCTTCTAATTCCACTGCAATTCTTGCCTTTTCTCGTTTTTTGTTTTTTGCTTTTTGTTTCATAATATCCAAAATGACCAAGACTGATGGGGGGGCTATGGCAGCCAGGGCTATGGAGCTGAAGAAGGAGTTGTGGAGACTGGTGAAGGAGATTGTTGATGAAGATGACTATATGGTTCAGACAGCCGACCAGGCCATCACAACATTGTGTTCTTTGAAGTATTTGAAGCAATCAAACAACACCCTTTCTTTCAAACTTGATGATCATGCTTTCACTGTTCCTCAAGAATTCAGATGTCCCATTTCTAAAGAGCTCATGAAAGACCCTGTTGTCTTGGCTACTGGCCAGGTTTTTTTTTTTTTTCTTGCCTCTTTTGTTTCCAGTTGCTAATTTGTTGCTTCAATTTTTCTGGGTTTAATTCAGTTTCAATATGCATGAATCAATTTTTACATTTTAATACTAGCATTGAATGTTCTGTTCTATTCTGTTCTGTAGTAGTATTTTTGCTTGATCTTGAAAAAGCTTTAGGCTTTGCCGAGAAACGGATTTGTTTACAAGTTGAGTTCTTTGGAATTAAGGATCTCACTTTTATTGATTATGTTCCAATTTGGTAATACCATGAACCCCTCAATTCTATGCAACAAAATTCTTGATAAAGAATATGATTTCATGTTTTTTTTTTTTTTTTTCATTAAAAAAAGAAACCTCATTCTTTATATTTAAAGATATAAAAATGCAGCTTAGAAGGGATAGAGTGGGATTTTTTTAATAAAAAAATTAACTTAAATTTTTTTTTTAAAAAACCCACTACCACTTGATAAAAGATGGAGATTAAAATCCACTAACACTTGATTTTAAAGAAGACATGTCTAGTTAAAAAAATACTAGATGTAAGTCAAACCCTTCAAATTAAACCCTACAATATTAAAAGTTTTAACTTAAAATTCAAAGTTTTGGTGACAAATTAAACACTATAGTTCTTTCAAATTTAATCTTGATTTAAAAATAAAAAAATCATATCAATTTAAACTCCTAAATAAACTCTAAAAAATCCAAGATTTCAATTGATATTATTTTAAAATTTTAGTGTTTGATTTGAAACTAGCGAAGCCATAAATTTTAGAGTAATGCTCATATACAACAATTTTCACAACATTTGAGTTGACTTGTTTTATTAGTTCTTATATGGTCATCCCTAATATCATTTTATTATTTATCAATGACAATTTACTAACTCAACAATTGTAAAATATATTTTGAGAATTATTATGGATCTAGAATTATTGTAAATTTTAATTTGTAACTGTAGGGGCGGGCTTTAGCTCTTAGGTCCAAAAGATGAATGGATTTGTAGAGAGTGGGCTAAAAAGTTAGGCTTTGATGAAGTGGATGACGCCCTTAATGGGCTAAGGGTGGTAAGAGAGCAAGGAAAAACAATAAATAGACAAATGTGATGCACAGAAATTCTTCCTCAGCAATGTCCGAGGAGAGTAGTTCTTGAATATATTTCTCTTACCTTTGATTATAGTTACTTTTCTTAATACTACTGTGTTTTCTCTACAGATTTTGTGTCCCCCACCCTTTGGAGGGTCTCTCACATTATATAGCTCCCTTCAGGCGATCTTAGCCCTCCATTTGTTAATTGTCTAGTCCACTGCTTGAGTGCTTATCCCATCAGACACATTCCCAAACCCCTTGTGATTTGCGGCGGCCAAGGCAGCATTGTTCAGGGGTCTTCTCCACATAAATGCAGCCAAGAAGCTTGGTGGGACGCATTGAATGTGGGGGCAACCACCATCCCTCTAGTCATGTCAGGGCTAACTCCATCTTCGAAATTTTTTCTTAACAACAGGACCTTCTTTGGCAATGTGCCACTAGTGTGGCCTTGTTGTCCAAGTGTGTGGCCTCCTCAGCACGATAATGGGCTCCTCGGCCATGGATAAAATATGTGGCATAAGTACCTTATCCGAATTCTTGTGCCCCACAATAGGCCCTCAAAACTCCGGGTTTTTTTTTTTTTTTTTTTTTTTTGGAGGGGAAAAATGGAGTTTTGACTTTGGCATACTATTCCTGCACATTTCTTTGACTTCCACATGTGAAAGCTCCACTTTGCGTGTCCCACAATCGTTCTGGCACTTCGGATTTCACAACGTCTCATTAAATGCTTCAGGCAGTGCTTTGTTCCCCACATCCTACAGTGAGATGGAGATCCTACAGCTGGCGTTTCTCCTCAAATTTTGGGCGGGATAACTCCCACCCAATTCTGCCCCTTATTTAGCTATTAAACATGTATTTTCCTCTTTTACTTTGTCTTTAATTGATGAGGTTTGTTCCTCTTTTGAATTCTATATAAGTGCTAAAATGCACAAACATCATTTGAATAAAACTCCTATTGTTTCCACTTTTTTTCTTGATATTGTTCACAATGATGTTTGGGGTCCCTCTCCCATTACATCTTTGCTTGGTTTTAATTACTGTCAAGGGAGAAATTGATGCCTCTATCTAAGATGTTGGGAAGACAAGTCGAAACTCGATTATAGGCTCTTGAGATGATACCCAAAGGCTTTCGGTGTGATGACAAAGCCTATCCAAACAAGAAACAAAGGCTGCACTCAACAAAAATAGCAACAGAAAGCCCAATGAAAAACACGCTACAATAATACATTAGTGGTTCTGGTCTAATAGTTCAAGTGAAATAGAATTTCCAGTGGTAAGGGTAAAATTACACTTAGTACAGAAAAGACAGATTTAAACAGTCCAATGGTCAATGATTAAATAAATTTAGGAATGTGTTAGGTCCTGGGGGTCCTTATGTGTCTCGGTTAGGGGAATTTATAGTACTTTCAGCCATCATTACATCAATGTCAGAGAAAAATTCAATTGTTACAAATACATTATATCCTTCATCATAATAATAATAATAATAAACAAGGATTAAAAGCTCCATTGTTACAAATAAAAGAGGAAAAAATAGAATTGAATGAAGGGAGAGAAAGATCCCTAGCTCAGTGCAGCAAGTATTAAACTAAAATTTTGATGAGTGTGTGTTCATAAAGCATGAATGAGACAATATGGGCTGTTTTGAGTGAGTGGGATGAGATTAACTCTGAGGTTAAGGCTTTTTGTGAGTAATGGGCTGTTTGTAAGTAGTGGGAGGCATTTATGAGCTGTGATTGTGTAAAGGAGAGGAAGAGGATGTATGAGCTTAGATGAACGTGGGCTAAAAGGGATGAGTAGTGAGCTTCAAGAGAGGTAAACTGCTAGCAAAATGGCAAATAGACCAGAGGTTTCAGAGGGAGTAGTTGTTGGTTTTGTGAGCTGAGATGCTTATCCTTTTATAATGAAGTTTTTTAGAGAAGCATTAATCAACAAGAATCCAAAAAACGTAGCTTTGATTCAGGGAAGCCAGGCAACTGAGTTAATAACCTGGATTTGGCCTAAAAATGGGAGATTTGCTTTTGGGGTTGTTTTGCTTCTTTGGGCAATGTCCACATGGGTAATATTTGGGGGTAATCTTGCATTAAATACTAAGATTGCTGAGATTATGTTCAACCAATGGGATTAAGGCAAGTATTAAGGAAGGATCCTAGCGTTGCAATTGAGATTTGGACCCCAGGAAGTAGGATTCAACACCCCAAGCTAGGTGTCAAACTTTAAGCCCACTTTAGAGGGTTCCGCTGGAGATCCCTTTATGCTCTCCAAACCACATGTTCCCAATTTTTCCCCTTTTAGGATTCATAAGTTTGGCACATGAATCACATCTTGAACGTTTTTAACATTTATAGCATCAATTTGTTGAAATTTGGATATTTTAGTTTCAGCTCCCCTTCTGTTGGAGGTGTAGTCTTGAGGGGGATGATGGAGTCCCATCATCCTTTAGACTTCAGCTGATATGGCAGCCTTTGGTCACTGGTCACGTCAGGTAGGGGGTGACAGAAAATTGATGGGACAGCCCTTAGTCCATTCTTAAAGGCTTGGTTCCCTTGTATGAGTCCCTAGTTGCTCCTTTTTGGTTAGGGATGAACAAGGGCTGTTTGCCCACTCTCAATTCCTTCGCCTCTTAATGGTGTTTTTTGCTTAGGCTTGCTCACATGGGCTGGTTCCCTTGGGCTGGGTTGTGTATACATGCTTGCCATGGGTTTTCATTCCTCATGGACTTTTATTAGTAAATCTTCTTGGGTTCTTCATAAATACTTGCAATGGGTCCTTGGGCAATTAGTTGTAATGTTTGAAACAATAGGACAAGTTTCAAAATACTTTTGTAAATAATATTCACTTTGATGAATTCCATGTTGCGAATAATGTTCATGGTTTCTAATAATCGAATCCTAATTTAAATGATAAGCTTGTGGGATCAAGTATTTTCCATGAACATTGAAGATATATTTTATGGATGTTGTGATGCAAGTGATGACCATGTGTTTCATGGGTTATAATGTGAGAACATATTCTTCAAGATAACTCCTTATGAGCTTTTATAAAACAATTGCCATGGTTTTTGGCCATAGTAATACTTAAGCAATAATTATGCCATGATACTTTTCTCTTTGTCAACCATTAATAATCTTGAGTTTTTTGATAAAATAGTGCCAATGAAGATTGGGCTGTGATGTTGCCAATGAAAAATTGGGCTTCAAATATTGCCTGTAGGGTCAGCTTTTGTTGCCTAAGCCCAAAAGAGATTGGTTATAGGCCCAACGAACCCAGAACAATGAATTTGTAGAGAGTGGGTTGAAGGTTTAGGCGCTGACCGGCGTTTACGAAGCGTGAACACCTTTTTCTTTTATTGAAAAAATACTTAGAACAATTTACAGCTGGGGGACGCTCCTCGGCCCACGGCCGAGGAGGCTTTTTCCCTCTCCAAAAACCCCCCCTTACATTTTGCTCACAGTTCTTATATATGCCCATCTTCTTCCTCCTGTTGATCATCTATTAGCCTTCTTCCTGACGGTCTCTCCCATCAAAGGTCATATCCGTGCTCAAGTGGTTCACTCTGATCGATGTCACCCTAGCAAGGGGTTACATCCCCATTAATGCGGCCAGAGGGGTTAGGTGAATGTATTCAATGCCGAGGTGACGGCTTGCCCAGAGCTTGCCTTTTTCTGTACCGAGGTCTCGGACGACCGAGGATAGGGTCATCCTCGGACCCATCGTCCGTCCTCGACGCGGGCCATCTGGGCCTGGGTTGAAGTGGGCCTTGGCTATTCGATTTTCTGGCCCCACAATAGCCCCTCAAAATCTTGTTGCACGCATCCTCGGGCGGGGAGAAGGATTTTGACATCCTCGGCTTCACCCCCCCACCCTTCGTCAGTGCTGGGGCCCATTCACCTGCCAAGGGCACGTCGCTGACGCTTTGGAGCACGTAACGTGTCCATCATTAAATTCAGGCGGCTCTGTGCTCCTCACGTCCAATGAGGCGTTACCCATCCAACGGTGGAGATTCGTCTGGCATTTATGAGCGGGAACACCCGCATGGCTCCTCAATTTAAGGTATAAATACCCGTACGAACCGTTTCTTCCTGTTCCTCATTTGTAATCGAGAATATTCGTGTGCCCCTCCCGAGTTCAGCCACACTCTTACTAGCACCTCCAGCACAAAAGCTTGTCCGAGGAGCCCTTTCTCTTTCCTGTAAGTCACTCTCTCTTTGGCCCCTCTTTCTCTTCACCCTTTTTTCTACTTCGCCTGTTCTTTCTTAGTTCTTTTAGGCGTCTACTGGGATGGGTATGTTTAAGAAATACGTCGATACGGAGGAGGCGATGGAGAAATTCATCACCGACTATAAAATTCCCGGCAGTGTGAATCTGAGACATTGTAAGGACGGTGAGTGGCGCATATACAGGCAGGAGGGTGAGGTGGTAATTCCCGTAGTCGCTTTCCTTGAAGGGGGGATGACGATCCCCATGGGGCCGGTGATGAGGGATTACCTCATGCACTTTCGGTTGGCCCCCACCCAGTGTGGGATAAATGTCTTTAGGATTCTGGGCTGTGTGGACGCCCTGAACGAGAAGATGGGGCTGAGGTTGACCCACCATGACGTGAACTGGTGTTATAATCTTCAGCTTCTTAAGGGCAAGTCGTATTACCTGAAGACGAGAGACGACAGGGTGCGGCTCATTCAGTGCCTCCCCGAGTCCAGCAAGGGGTTCTATGAGGATTTCCTCATTGTGTCAGGGGAGTGGTCTTTCTACTTTGCCTGTTCTTTCTTAGTTCTTTTAAGCGTCAACCGGGATGGGTAGGTTTAAGAAATACGTTGATACCGCGGAGGCGATGGAGGAGTTCATCACCGCCCGCAGAATTCCCAGCAATGTAGGCCTGAAATATTGTGAGGACGGGGAATGGCGCATACACAGGCAGGAAGGCGAGGTGGTAATTCCCATAGTCGCCTTCCTTGAAGGGGATGACGATCCCCATGGGGCCGGTGATGAGGGATTACCTCATGCACTTCCGGTTGGCCCCCACCTAGTGTGGGATAAACGTCTTTAGGATTCTGGGCTGTGTGGACGCCCTGAACGAGAAGATGGGGCTGAGGTTGACCCACCACGACGTGAACTGGTGTTACAACTTTCAGCTTCTCAAGGGCAAGTCGTATTACCTGAAGACGAGAGATGACAGGGTGCGGCTCATTCAGTGCCTCCCCGAGTCCAGCAAGGGTTCTACGAGGATTTCTTCATCGTGTCAGGGAGTGGCACGATGGCCTTCACTACCCAACAACAGAGGGAATACCAGGTGGGGCAGTGGGAGACAGAAAGGGTTTCAAGTTCTCTTTTTTTTCTTTCCCCTTTTTTTTTTTTTTACTAACGCAGTGGTGGTTTCCGTTTGCAGACCCGCACGCCTTTCAGCGTCACTTCCATCTGGTCAACCGGGAAGATTTGCAAAAGGTGCTAAGGGCGCCGGTGTATATAAACAAGGACGACAATCAGGTTAGGGCCGCCCACATAATTTTGGGTTATAAACCTACCCAGAAATCTTACCGGTTCCGAAGCACGTCATCCTCGCCGGCGATCCTCAGCTCAGAGGATTACCGTGACCAAGGACGGATTTTCGTTCCCAAGAGCCCTCCGACCAGGAAGCTGTCACACTAGCCATCCCCTCCTCTTCCCAACCGTTCGCCGAGGCCGCCGAGGAAGCTCCAGAGGGAGAAAGGGACGCGTTTGACATTTTCGCTCAACTTGATCAGTCCGAGGACCCTCCCGGGGACTTGGGTGATCCCAATTTGACCGAAGCAGACTTCCTTACTTTAGAAGCCCCTCCTCGGCCGACAATGGGTTACAAGAGGAAGCCCACCACCAACTTGCTGGACCTGCTTGAGGGCCACCGGGGAGTCCCAACAGAAACCTCCTACTCCTCCTCCGAAGGCTAAGTCGACTTCCGCTCGGCAAAAGCTCCCTCTTTCTCCTTCTCAGACACGCTCGCCTCTGAGTCCGTGCCTGCTGGCCCCAAGAAGAAGAAGGATAAGGGTAAAAGGATCGTGGAGAATAGGACAGTGTCCTCACAGGAGGAGGACACTACTCTGCGGCCGTCCAAGCAGCTTAAAATAGCGACAAGAGCCAGGAGAGGCAGGTCGTCGACACCACCTCTTCCGAAGTCCAGGCCTGGCTCCCAGCCCCGATGATTCGTGGGGAGCCCTTGAAGGATAACGCCTCCCTCAGGGACTTCAATGAGGGCGAAGGTGCGCGCTGGATGATGCGTGGAGAGGAACTTGCTACTCCCAGCAGATATGGTTGAGCTTAACTCTTTGACAAGCGAGCAGGTCTTCCTCAGCCTCAAGCGATATGTAGGGATGATAAGGGTTACAACCTCGACTTTCTCCCACTCTTTTTCTTTTTATTGGGCTTATAGCACATTGGTTGTTCTGGCAGGCTGTCCAAGCTATCTTTATGCTGGAGGGGGCGGCAAACGACCAGAAGGAGGCCCTCAAACGGGAGCGTGCTTGGCGCTACCAAGCCACCGGGGCTCTGAAGAATTCCGAGGCTAACCTCGCCAAGGCCCGAGAGGCTTTGACGGCGGTGACTAGGGAGCGGGACAGTGCACTGTCAGGTCTTGAGGGTGCCCAGAGTCAGGCTAATGAGCAGACGAGGCGCCTGGGCGAGGCGAGGAGCAATTGCAGATCGCGAGGGATCTAATTGCAGATCTGCAGGCTAAGGTGACAAAGGCCGAGGGGTCCCAAAGGAAGGCCGAATGGGCCAGAGACCAGGCTCGGCGGGCTAAGGACGAGGCTGACCATGGCAGGGAGATGGTCGAGCGTGCCAAGGAGGAGGCTGAGACCGCAGCCTACATTAATGGGATGGCTGAGGTAGAGGCCCTCTACAAAGCTCAAGTCCCGGGGTGTGTAGGCGATACTGTTCCCAGGTCTGGGTTGAGGCCTTTAAATAAGCTGGGGTGGAGGCCACGTCCGACCTATGGAAGGCAAGATCGTGTATTACCCCCGCTATCCGCGAGGCCGCCCCTGAGGACCTAAGGTTGGGGAGATTGCTGAAGAGGTGGGGGCAGCTGAACTGGGGGAGCATTCGAGCGAGGAGGTGCCCCAAGAGATAGTGGAGATCCTTCCGATGATCCAACCCCACCACTGAGGAAGCAGCTGCCCTCGTCGTACCCTCGCAGGCCGTCCCCTCAGGCCAGGGCTCGGAGGGGTCAGAGGTTGCCCCTGTCCAGCCTGAGTAAAAAGAGTAGACTCCCCGGCGTCTCGGCTCGTCCTTCTTTCTAGCCGTTTCGTTTTATTTTTTTGTGCTTCTCCTCTATGTACTGTGGCTCTTGCCATGCAATTTTTACGAACTCATTGTTGTAATGCGAATTTAATTTCCCTTTATATTTATTTGAATTGCTCATTTGTGTACACGCTGCTGTTTTTCCTCTTTTCCTTTGATCTGTACGATTTTAGCTTGAATTGTATGTCGGCCGATTGCGCCAGTAACGATGATAAGGAGAGAGAACGTATGCATGGGCAGCTCTCTAGCGTCTCAGGGGCTAGGTGGGGCCTGATCCCTTCCTAACTTGGGATACTTAGTAGTTAGTCTCCCTGTAGGCCTGAGTCCGAGGGCCATGCAATGCCCCTGTTCTGTTCAGCACCCAGTCTAGTTGAGCGGTTAGTTTCCCCATAGGCTTGAGTCCGAGGACCATGCAGTGCCTTGGTTCTGTCTAACGCTTCCATTTCTCTGTAAGTGTCTAGTTTTCCCATAGGTTTGAGTCCAGGACCATGCAATACCTTGGTTCTGTCTAGTACCCAGGTATAGCTGAGTGGTTAGTTTCCCCATAGGCTTGAGTTCGAGGACCATGCAGTGCCTTTGTTCTGTCTAACGCTTCCATTTCTCTGTAAGTATCTAGTTTCCCCATAGGTTTGAGTCCGAGGACCATGCAATACCTTGGTTCTGTCTAGTACCCAGGTATAGCTGAGCGGTTAGTTTCCCTATAAGCCTGAGTCCGAGGACCATGCAGTGCCTTGGTTCTGTCTAACGCTTCCATTTCTCTGTAAGTGTCTAGTTTCCCCATAAGTTTGAGTCCAGGACCATGCAATACCTTGGTTCTGTCTAGTACCCAGGTATAGCTGAGCGGTTAGTTTCCCCATAGGCCTGAGTCCGAGGACCATGCAGTGCCTTGGTTCTGTCTAACGCTTTCATTTCTCTGTAAGTATCTAGTTTCCCCATAGGTTTGAGTCTGAAGACCATGCAATACCTTGGTTCTGTCTAGTACCCAGGTATAGCTGAGCGGTTAGTTTCCCATAGGCTTGAGTCCGAGGACTATGCAATGCCTTGGTTCTGTCTAACGCTTTCATTTTTCTGCAAGGAGGGGTTTGTCCTTAGACCGCTTTATTGGAGAAGATTCCTCCTTGGGTCGGATTATGATCTTACACGTGGCGTTGATCTCGCCTCCAGCTCGAGTCCCCATCTTTTTCATTTACGAAGCGTCCCTTGGCCGTTCGTGTTCCGCGCTTGACGTTTCGGTGTGCGAGACGCGCCTTCATTAATGTCCTCGTGAATTAACACAAATCCAGTGGTCTACGGTCCCCTGGAATTTGGTAGTTTCATTATTAGCCCTGATGGTAACTCTCTTTTCGAATTCTGCGTGGATTAATTCTCACCAACCTTCATCCTCTATATAAGGCTTCCCGGGGGATAGTTTCTCCATACTTCATGAACTTCCCAACACAAACAGAAAACACGCCCTTTCAGCTCCCCAAGCCCCTTTAATAATCCCGCCGGAATTGTGACCGGAGTTGGTAGATATGGGCGGCTTTGGGCGGGTGTGAGGACATCCGTGCCAAGAGCCGTTGTGACCGCAGCCCCCACTGGGCTTCCGGTGCGGCAGAGTCTAGGCGTAATGCTGATAGTGCCGTGCGCGTGGCCAGGAGGGATGTCGCTGAAGTACCTAATGTCTCTCCCGGAGCGCACCCCCGACGGATGAGACGTGCGAACTCATGTCATGGCTGGTGCCATAATGTTGCCGTCTCCAACGGCCAATACTCGTGAGGATTGGAGAGAATCAAGGGAACATCATGGGGGAGGGCGTCCCGGAGCCCCTGCATCTGCTCCTCGCTTTGTTCAAGCTCCGCCGCACTAAGAAAGGAGTTGTTGGTGGCCTTGAAGCGAGCCAGCCTCAGCCCCCTTCCCCCCTCTTATTGTCAAGTTCTCCCATTCTCTTGATGCCAATAAGAGTACGGGTTGACACTTCCCTCTAGCTAGTTTTAGGACAGGTCCACTTGGGCCTCTGATTGTAGAACTAGCTTGTAGGAGTAGTTTTAAAACACGCCTGTCTGAGCTTCTGATTGTATTTTGTGCTTTTCTTTTTATGAAATAATATCAAGCTTTCTTTCTTTGCTGTTGAATCTTCTGTCTTGAACTTTTATCTTTCTGCAGTGTTGTTTGGTAGTTTTTTTTTTTTTTTTTTTTTTTTTTTTTTTTTTGCGTCACCACCAAATTCCGTAGAACGATTACTTAGAACCATCGCCTGTTGCGCCGGCCAACGCACTAATCCTTCCCACAGACGGCGCCAATTGTAGGGCCGTTTTTGTTGCTCAAGCCCAAAGGATACAGGTTAAAGGCCCAACAACCAGAACAATGAATTTGTAGAGATGGATCGAAGGTTTAGGCGCTGGCCGGCGTTCACGAAGCATGAACTCTTTTCTTTTATTGAAAAATACTTAGAACTATTTACAACTGGGGGATGCTCCTCGGCCCATGGCCAAGGAGGCTTTTTCTCCCTCTCCCTCTCTTTTACATTTTGCTCACCTTTCTTATATATCCTCTATCCTCCTCCTGTTGATCATCTATTGGCCTCTCTTCTGACGTCCGTCCCATCAGAGGCCATATCCATGCTCCAGTGGTTCGCCCTGATCGATGTTGCTCTGTCAAGGGTTACATCCCCATTAATGCAAGGGTAAAGAGAAAGAGAGGCTAAAGAGAGACAGAGCGACTTACTGGAAAGAGGAAGGGCTCCTCGGACAGGCTTTTGCGCTGGAGGTGCTAGTGAGAGTATGGCTGAACTCAGGAAGGGCGCACGAATATTCTTGATTACAAATAAGGAATAAGAAGAAGCGGTTCGTACGGGTATTTATACCCCAAATCGAGGAACCATGTAGGTTTTCCCGCCCATAAATGCAAGATGAACCTCCACCATTGGATGGGTAACGCCTCATTAGACGTGGGGGGCACAGAGCCGCCTGAATTTAATGATGGGCACGTTACGTGCTCCGAAACGTCAGCGACATGCCTTGGGTAGGTGAATAGACCCCAGTACTGACGGAGGGGAGGGGTAAGGCCGAGGATGTCAAAATCCTTCTCCCCGCCCGAGGAGGCGTGCAGCAAGATTTTGAGGGGCTATTGTGGGGCCAGAAAATCGGGTATCCTTGGCCCGTTTCAACCTAGGCCCAAACGGACCACGCTGAAGACGCATGATGGGTCCGAGGATGACCCTATTTTCGGTCGTTCGAGACCTTAGTACGAAGAAGGGGCAAGCCCTGGGCGAACCGTCACCTCGACATTGAATACACTCACCTAACCCTTCTGGCCGCATTAATGAGGATGTAACCCCTTGATAGAGCAACATCGATCAGGGCGAACCACTAGAGCATGGATATGGCCTCTGATGGGACGGACGGTCAGAAGAGAGGCCAATAGATGATCAACAGGAGGAGGAATAGAGGGATATATAAGAAAGGTGAGCAAAATGTAAAAGAGAGGGGAGAGGGAGAAAAAGCCTCCTCGGCCATGGGCCGAGTTGCATCCCCCAGTTGTAAATAGTTCTAAGTATTTTTCAATAAAAGAAAAGAATTCATACTTCATGAACGTCGGCCAGCGCCTAAACCTTCGATCCACTCTCTACAAATTCATTGTTCTGGGTTCGTTGGGCCTTTAACCCATATTCTTTGGGCTTGAGCAACAAAAACCGACCCTACAGACGGTCTTTAATTAAAAAATTTACTAAATTGAGTTCTAATTGTTTTATTAAGTTACAAATGTAATGCATTCTATTATAATCAAGTTAACAACTGTGATTTTTTTAACTTTTTTTTTTCAATGAATTTGATTTGTACATGCAAATTTAATTATTTGGGTTAATATATTGGATAAGTAAAATTTAGTTTTTTTTTTTTTACTGGCTAGTAAACAAACTCGACCTAATTCATAGGTAGTTATTAGTTAAAATATAATTAACCTAAATGATAATTTTTAATGAAAAGTTGAAAACCCCCTTACACACATTTCTTTTTTCTTCTCAATTAATTGGCATGAAACAAAGAACAAGGATTTGAATCATTAACTCAAATTGAATATTAAAAGTGACCATCAGTTTCTTTATAATAATAATTAAAAAAAAGAAATTAAAAATGATAACCTCTTTATAAAATATGTCAATTTCATGATTCGGATTAAAATTTTACGAAGTTAAAGGTTTATAAACTGCCATGACATTTTATAAGTTTAAATGACATGATAATCCATACATTGTTAGATGATTAGATCCAGCAAGCAAAATCTTGATTGTGAAATGAACAAATAAAAAGGATGTTGTACTCTAATTAAAGAAAACAAGGTAGGTCATAATACTTTATACATTATCAACCTTATATTGTGAAGAGTCCTTCCAAACTACAAAATAAGTCATTTCTAAATCATCATATACAATTATACATCATCAAACATGACTCATCACAAAAAGCTCAAAATGCACAATGAGCTACTACCTCCAACTTATATAGGGAAACCAAGAGAAACCCTACTTGGTGTTAGACACAAAATGAATGAGTCACAAAAAGTAATATTACAAATTAAGATATATCCCAAAACTAATGGTATGTATCTACTAACTATCGATTTTTTTAGAATGTTTATTAGTATTTTTATGTTTCACATTCCAAACTTTTTGCTTTGAAACTTATGATGAGCACTCTATTGAGAAAAGCTTGAATTGTTCGTAACACATCAAATTGTGGTAATACTAACACAAATTGGTTCATTGTGCCTCATCTGTGTGTAACTGTTGAGTCATTTAATATTATATTATTTTAATACATATACTTTTTTTGCAATTTAGTATGATTTCTTAGAAGTATCAATTAATTGAATTCATTCTTATTTATTTTTCAATTTTCCAGAAGTATGATGACAATTTACAAATTCGGAGCATTGAAAAAGTTTTATTTTGTAGGCAAAAACAAATCATTCATCTATATAAAATTGAACCAATGATTTGACCCTTGACTCTCTATTTTAAGAAAATTAAAGAAAAGCTCATTTAATTCAGACTTTTTAAGAAATGTTGGCTTATTTTTTAAATCTTTGATTCAATTCTAAAAATTAAACTAGTATTTATATACTTCTTCTTTTTTTAAAGTGGGTATTTATATAAATTTGGCTTCTCTTTAGGGATATGCTAATGCTCATAAGGTCGATAGCCTATGGATCTAGCAGCATTTCGATAGCCTATGGATCTAGTGGCATTTCCTATCTCCATGGAACTCTGGAGCAGGGGTGACTAGATGCTTAACTCCAGCTTTCGGGAAAAGGCATTGCCACTCTTGGTTGCACACAGCTTTGTCCAGCCTCTCTTTAATGTTGGCAAGACCTTCACGTCTAATAAACGTGAAGCAATGTGGACCAGAGATTCTTTGTCCAATCAGTGAGGGCTAGGCCCTTCAGATTTGAAGCAATGTGGACCAGAGATGATTCAAGTTCTGGGATTGTAGAAAAAGCTTGGCAAGGTATGGTAGAAAGTTCTCATTGTTTCAAGTTGGCTAGGAAAATTCAGCAAACCAAATATGGTAGAAGGTTCTCATTGTTTCAAGGTATGGTATGTGTTGCAAACAATTATTGTATGGAAGAAGTTTGAATTTGATACTTGTTTTAATTTTAACCTGTGGAATGTATGGATTGATTTTTTATAAATGTGTTGTTGAAATAAATGTGTTAATCAAATGTGAGGTTTTAATAATGTAATGACAGGTTACAGGTTAATATCAACGTCATGAAAATAATAAAAACAGAAAATAAGTTTTAGTAACAAATTTTTTCGTCACAAATATGACAACAAAAAATTGTTTTAGTGACGAAATATTTCATCACTAAATGCAATGGAATTTTGTAAGAAATGGTTTTAGGGACGAAAATTTTCGTCGCTATATGCATGGATTTTCTTAAAAATAGTTTTAGTGACGAATTTTTTTGTTACTATATGTACCCAAAAATAGTTTTAGTGACGAAATTGTTCGTCACTAAATATGATTTAATAAACTGAAATGGTTTTAGCGACGAAAATAAAATATTGTTTTTAGCGAGGAAAACATTTAGTGATGAAACGTTTTCATCGCTAAATGTTTTTTTTTTTTTTTTTAAACAAATCGGACTTTTAGTGACAAAATTTTTCGTCGCCAGTACTTTTAGCGACGGGGCTACAGCGACGAAACGATTTCGTCACTAAAAATACATTTTCTTGTAGTGAGATATGATTTACAAGATTGGAATAGGAATCAGTTTGGCTTTGCTAAGACCAAAATTAGAGAAATAGAAGCAAGAATTAAAGAAGTACAAGACAGAGCTCCTACTAAAGAAAATCTGGAGTTGGAAGCTGTTTTATATCTTCAGTTAGATGAATGGCTAGAAAGGGAGGACCTTAAATGGAAACAAAAATCTAGAGAGTTATGGATCAAAGAAGGAGATCGAAATACAAAATTTTTTCATTTGTCCACTTTGGTGAAGAGGAGAAGAAATATTATTACAGAGATAAGGGAAGAGAATGGGCTTCGATTGATGAATAGGAAAGATATTGGGGAGTACTTTTCTTCCAAATTTTCAGAAGTGTTTGTTTCCTCCTTTTCCAATGTTCCTCAAGATTTAGATGGTCTAATTGAGCCTTGTATTTCAGCTCAAGAGAATGATATGTTGATTACTGTGCCTTCAGCTGATGATATCAAAAGAGTAGTGTTTGAAATGCACCCCCTCAAAGCTCCGGGGCCAAACGGAATGCCTGGTTTATTTTATAGGCATTATTGGTCGATAGTAGGAGATCAACTTGTAGCTGCTATTCAAAAGTTTTTTCAGAGAGGGTTGGCTGCTTTGTGAGTTGAATCACACTTATATCACACTTATCCCCAAAGTTCAAGGTGCTTATAATTTCAATCAGTTTAGACCTATTAGTCTCTGCAACATTTGCTATAAGGAAATTGTTCACAGTTTCAGAACTAAGAGAAAGAGAAAAGGCTGCATTGGTCTGAAAATTGATTTTCAAAAAGCATATGATAGAGTGGTATGGAGTTTCCTGTTGACTACACTTAAGGCCTTTAGGTTTTGTGAGAGATTTATCTCCTTAATTCAACAATGTCTATCCACAATCAGCTACACCTTATTGATTAATGGGAGTCATGAAGCTAAAATCAACCCATCTAGGGGTCTGAGACAGGGGGATCCCCTTTCTCCCTATCTCTTCATCATTGGCTGCGAGGTCTTGGCTAGACTAATTAGTAGAGAGGAGATTAAGGGTAATATTAGAGGGGTGCATTTAGTGAACGGAGCTCCACCTATCACAGAGCTTTTCTATGCTGATGATGTGGTGCTATTTTGCAATGCCAACCTGTCAGAAATAAGAACTCTGTTGAGTTGCCTGGATTGCTATGGCAAATGGTCTGGGCAAATTATAAGTGTTGAGAAGTCCGACATTTTCAGTTCGAAAGGAGTCCATCCAAATTTTCTGAGACAAGTTATAGACCGGCCGGGATTTAAAAAGCTTAGGCATGGAACTAAGTACTTGGGGGTGCCATTATTCTTATCAAATAACAAGGCCATAGATTTTGCCTATGTGAAGGAGAAGGTAGATGCTAGATTGGTTAGTTGGAAGAGTAAAAGCCTTTCTTGGGCAGGTAGAGCTACTTTGATTAAATCTGTTGCCCAATCCATCCCTAATTATACTATGTCCACCTTTTTGCTCCCAAGGAAAATTAATGATAAGTTAGATGCGGTTGTGAGACGTTTTTGGTGGAAGCCAAAAGAGGATTCTAATAAGTTTTACACTCCTATTGCATGGGATGATTTGTGTGGGCCGAAAGATGAAGACGGTCTTGGTTTTAAAAAGTTTGAGAAGATGAATCAAGCTTTAGTTTCCAAATTGGGATGGTGGATTTTGTCCAAGAAAAATTATTTTTGTATGAAGCAATTGGCTACTAAGTACAAGGTTAGAGCTGATTGGCTTAGAGCTCCAAAAGCCTTTAATGCATCTTGGGTTTGAAAGAGCATTGAAAGGGTGAAGGATATAATCAAGTTGGGAGCATGTAAATTAGTAGGTTCTGGGAATACTATTTTAGTTTGGGAAGACCCTTGGTTACCTGACAAATCAAGTTTTATTCCAACACCAAGGGCTCAAGTAGATAATTCTTGTTTGGTAGTTTCTCAACTTTTAAATTCTTCGGGTTCAGGCTAGAATGATATTTTGTTAAATGACCTGTTTGACCATGAGTCTATTGTAGCTATTAAAAACATCCCAATTTGGTCTTTTGATATGGAAGATAGATGGACTTGGACCAAATCTGAAAATGGGAAGTTCTCGGTGAAATCTTGTTATCGTCTCATTTTCAAAGGAGACAATTCATCTGGCAGTGTTTCTCTTACAAGGAATATATGGAAAGCCAGCATTCATGAGAGGCTAAAGATGCATCTTTGGAGAATTACATTCAATCTTCTTCCCACTAGGGGACAAGTTGAGTGAGTTTTCCCCTTCCTCTGATACTAGCTGCCTTCTTTGTAATGCTGAGACAAAGTCAGCCCTGCATCTTTTTACTCATTGCCACATTGCTAGAGCTATTTGGTTTGGTAGTCGTTGGAACATTAGAATTGATAATTGGCATGTTCAATCTCCATCTCATTTGATTGCGTTACTTATTGATCCCCCTTCATTTCTCTAGCGGGATAAAGAGCAAAGAAATGAATTCCTGTTATTTGGTGCTCTAGCTTTAGATTTGATTTGGATGTGGAGAAACAAAGCAATTAATGAGAAATCTCTTCCAATGGAGGGTCAAATTATCAGAAGCATTCAAAAGCTGTTTTTGGAGCATTGGCGGCCTAAAGTTCCAGTGTTGACAAGCGTTCCAACTAGAAACAGTGCTAGGTGGTGTTGTCCAAGTCAAGGTATGCTAAAATTGAATTGTGATGCAGCGGTAGGTGATCTATCTTCATGTATAGCTGTTGTTGCCAGAGATTGGAGAGGGATGTTGGTATTTGTGATTTCAAAGAAAGTTAACACCAATATCCCTGTTCAAACAGAGGCTAATGCCATTCTATTGGCTGCCCACATTGCTTTGAACTTCTCTTTTTGTAATTGCATTATAGAGTGTGATTGTAAAGTTTGTTTAGATGCCATTAGAGCTTGTGGGAAGGAAATTCCTTGGAGGCTTGTGAATTTTGTGGACTTAGTTAAGAATGTATATAGGGACTTTGGCCATGTATTTTTTAGTTGGGTTCATAGGAAGGCTAATCAAGCTATGCATGTGCTAGCCAATTGGTCTCTTAGCCAGTCTTTTTTTTTTTTTTTTTTTTTCTTTTGATATGGGATTTGGCCCTCCAAGTTTTGTTAATGTTATCTTGGATGAGGCTGCCCAAGATTCTGTTTCTGCTGTGGTTTAATAAAATTTTCTTTCAGCAAAAAAAAAAAAAATGAAAAAGAAAAAAAAAGGTTATTTTTATGACAGGGAGAGGAAATATTGGAATTCTACCTTATAATTATTATGTATGAAAGTGAAAATTCTTGTAACATTATGAAGAGAAAAAACAAAAAGTACAGCAATAAATGAAAGGTATCTAGGCTAGTAGACAATAGAAGATTGAAGATAGATATAATGATGTTACATGCCCCCTGGCCACCCAAAATGCAAGGAGCCAAATTAGCAAACAAAAAAAAAAAAAAAAAAAAAAAAATTAGCAAACAGAAACAAAGAGAGACTATAATAGTTTCTATCTTAGTATAGCAATGGAATTAGAAGTCACACTTAGGTAGCCCCTCTCAATTATAATATCGAAACAAACATCGACTTGTGCTCTCCCAAGAAACAACTTTTTTGAAAAAGATGGGGAAATTTGCCTGGCTTTATATGTAAGTTCACTTAATTAAGAGTGGGTTTTTAAGGCAAAGATATTGTGTCTCTCTTATAAAATTTTTTTTGTTTTTGTTTTTGTGGCTACTGTTTTAAAACCCCACATTGAATTATGGTTTACTGTTTGTTTCCCACCTGTGGAACATGGCTCAATTAAAACTTTAGCTCCAAACACAAGGACACTAGTACTCTTCTCACTCAAGTGCTTTGCACGCTTCTTTGCACGTGATCTGTCCCATTGCTTTGTCTAATGTTTCCAATGCTTCAAAGTTGCTGTTTTATCATGTTCACTCTCCTTTCTCCATTGTGCAAATGGATC
This sequence comes from Quercus suber, assembly GCF_002906115.3. Lineage (NCBI taxonomy): Eukaryota > Viridiplantae > Streptophyta > Magnoliopsida > Fagales > Fagaceae > Quercus > Quercus suber. The sequence continues at coordinate 477,330 of NW_027069914.1, read as the reverse complement.
ACCTCATTATAATCCGAGGAGATGATTTAGTGGTAAGAAGGCTTTTTTTTTTTTTTTGTGTGTGTTATATCATATTTGTGAGTTTAAGATTGCGAATTTAAGTAATGATAAACGCCATTATTGCTCGAGTGGTCTCAATTTATGTCGAAATTGGGTTTAAATGGACTAAAAAAGTAACCACACTTGTGAGCAATTTTGTTGTTATAAAAAATAATAATAATAGAGGAAAGGAGCACCTTATAATGTTAAGGAGCTTAGCTTGGACTTCATAAAAAGGCACCCATCATGCCAAATTCTGTGATTTTTTCCCCCAAATAGATATGAAATAGATACATAGTTGCCTAAACATTACCAAGCAGAGAATATAATTTTTAAATATTATTTGGGGTCAATTACATAATTCTTACTAATTATAATTTTTTTTAAAAAAAATTGTTACTATAACATTGGAGGTTTTATCAAATACTAAAATTTCTAGAATCGTTCATTTTTTCTCATTAGTGAGTCATTGTTATCTAAAGAAACACTAATTTAAGTATTAAGAAAAATTAAATTAAAATAAGGAGCTCAAAAAATTGACCCACCGATGAAACTACCTTATTCGATTTGATCCAATCGATTTTGGTCGGTCAGAATATAATTTAAAAGGAAAAACTCGAATATCGAGAATTTTGTCATTAAGCCCCAATCAAAATTCCATGTTGTAAACATGGCCTACATCCATAGGGTACATGAGATTTCCACCCCCTATATGAAACGTGTCCCAACCTTTCACCTTTCATTACTCCCACCATTCTCTCTCTATCTTCCCGACAACACTGGGTGCTATATTTCGAATTCGAACATATTAAAACACGATGAAAAAAAAATGAAAATATGGATTATAATTTTCAAAGTACGGAGATTGCATTTTTCCTCCTTGATTAAAGGAAAAATTATAATTCACTCATGTGTTATGACTGAAATATATATGGTTTACTTATAATTTAAAATTTGACACCTTAACTACTTGTAGTTTGATCGAAATTTAAGTTGTTTATTTATGATTTAAAATCGTACGATGTAAGTGTTGTAATGAATTGTTTTTTATTTTATTTATTTAATCTTATATTTTTATGATTTTTGTGTTTTTAAAGGAGAGAGACATAAAAGTTGAGAAAAATTACATATTTAGTCTTATTTTTAATAGAGGTAGGTTACAGAAACCTAATTGAGCTAATCTCAGGGGATAATTGTTAAATTTCAAATCATAAGTAGGCAACTTAAATTTTAGTCAAACCATAAATAGATAAGTTGTAATTTGCACTTAAAATAACAAAGCTTAATATTTTGGGACTTCTGCATTTGCCTACTCTTATTGTCATGTCCTCCTTTGACTATTAGACCTGGAAAATGGGTTGGATTAGAGGGTTCAAGTTTGATTATGGCGATAACGAGTCAAATTGGGATTTAGGTACGGGTTAAAAATGGGTCAAATGAAAACAAGTTGCTGTTGCTATGACCATTATTCAATCATAAATTCTTATGTTTATAGTCTGATGATTAATTTAATTAGTCTATCAAGTCTACTAATTCTACAAAAGAAGGAATGAAATTGTGTATACTTGTTATACATTAAGCATATAATACCTTTCTCGCTCAAGCAAACTTTAATAGTGAGTTGAAGAATCTTGCTTTAGTGAGATTGATTTTCACCCAAGCAAGATTGGGTATCGCTTGAGTTTAATAGTCTACACATGTGATCACACATTCACACGTTTTCAGCTTCATGGAATAATTAACTAGATATCCAAAAACAATGGTTATTCATAGAATCATCTCATGCATTTCTGCACTTCTATTAACATTTCATTTTTAATTGACAAAATAACAAAGTCACTTGTCTTTCTTGTGACATAGTCAATTAATCTTAAATAGAAAATATAGCTGCAACAAATATTGTTAATAATTTTTTGTAAATGACACATGCATTTGAAAAATGATCTAACCTTTTATATAACTTAGTATGCTGATTGGAGTATTTTCATCAATTTGAGAATAAACATTGTGTTTGGGAAAACATTCAAAATTAAGACTATTTTTGCAAACAAATAGTGTTTAGTAGTTTTAATTTTTCAAAATTAAATAAAGATGAAAGGATAGCAATCAAACATTGTACATCAATTGATGAGCAGCTACAAAGAAAGCTTTAAAAAAAAAAAGAAAAAAAAGAAAAAGAAAAAAAGAATCAAGACGGAGAGTAGCAAGGCGAGGAATGAGAAAAAAAAAGTTTTGATTTTTGCAAGAATCAAGAGGAGAGAAAGTATCTTTTTCCCTTTTGTGTTTAGAGGTAGTCATTTTCTCTCTTTTGGAAATGTTGGATTTCAGGTAACAAATTTGTTTGAAAAACTATTCATTCTTATTTTAATTTTGGTAGAAAAAGAAATAAATAGTTTATTTACCATCCATGTGTTTGGGAAATTGGATTATTTTAAAGTCTTAAACTGCTGCAATTAAAGTAAAATGCATTAAAATAGTGCACAATATTCAAAGAGAAGATAACTTTTTATTTTTATTTTTTATTTTTTATAAAAAAAATATACATGCAAGATGAATAGATATATATATATATTTGCCATGTGTGGGTGGCTTATATATATATATATATATATTCTATTGGTTAATAAAGGATTTCTTTCGTTAAGGACCTTAGGTCATTTTAACATACACAAGATTTATTATTTTAGATAACTTTACACTTAATTTACATGCTTGTTTTCTTTACTTGATTAATTAACTCTTCCCTTTAAACTTTATTTAATTAAATCAGGCTTTTATTTATTATTATTATTATTTTGTTAAAATGAACAACAAGAAGCTAATATCATCAAGAATGAAGGGATTAACAAGGACGGTTTACTTTATTTAATTGAGGAATGAGGATACAGCTAGGAAAAGGACGGTTTACTAATCTATTTTTATGTTCACAAAATTTTCTCATATAGTTTTTTATATATTATCCAATCACAGAAAAGACAAGGCTTTGTGTGAATCTAAGTATGTTTTGACACAAAATCAATACCTAATACAAACACGCATGATACATTTTCTTAACAAAAATATTCTTATCAGCCATTTTTTTTGCAGTTACAATGAGTCTTTTGACTTTTAAATATCTCCATCTCTTTTAACTTTGAACATTTCAGAAACAATTTATTTCAACAAATCCACTGATAGTGGTAATAATAATTCATAAAAGAATCAAAACTAGCTATGCCCCAATCATCTTGCACCACGATGTTGCATTTCTTTTTGGAATCTAAAGGTGAGTGTGACATGAGAAGACTTAACTTAGTACGTATTAACAGTCTAACATTGTTCTGCAGATGATAGCGAACTGCAAAGACATTGTAAAAAGACAAGTAGATTATAACTTTGGGCCGTTTGTTAATATTGTTTCAGTGGTTTGTTAATATTATTTCAGCTACATTGTTTATAATTTTTGAAAAACTGTATAAGTGAAAAAGTGCTTAAAAATACGTGTAATAGTCTCTCTTTTCAAGATATGACACATTTCTATATGTCAAATTTGCATAAAATGAAAAAAAAAAAAAAAATCCTTAATAAAAATTAGAATATATGTTTATCTTCCCATTCTCAAATCTCAACAGAAAGATCCTCTCTAAATTTCTTATAGCTATTAATTAATCTATCCATCGTGTGAGTAGTGGGCCGCATGTGATGTTGCATGAATTATTGAAAATATATGCAAAAGAAAAATGATCTTCAAATAAATTATAATATTCCATGCATGCACTCTCAACCAAATAAATAAATAAAATATTTTAAACCTATGATTCAGAAGTGTAACAAATTAATTTAATCTCAACTCACTAAAATGGAAAAGATTTTATAAAAAAGAAAAGAAAAATAGAACCAGTTGTGTTTGAATTTTGACATGAGCTAATTTGTTATTTGAAATCTTATGGTTTAAATTATTACTTTATAAAACTATAAAAATTACACCATAAACTAAAGGATTTAAAATGTAATAGCAAAAATGGAACTTAACAACAATATAATGGCACTAACATATATAGTATTTCTACTATGTCTAATCTTTGAGACCCCACTTTCATGAAATTGAATCATTATGAAATTCAAGCTTCTTCTTTAATGGATCATGATCCTTAACAATGCATCATCACTTCTCTAAAAAAAGTATAGTGGGGGACAAACTAACTAGTTTGAAGCTATGTAAGGTTCTCGATGATGATTTTTGAGACTTTAGAGTGATGCCAAAGTACTGTATGGTACGTACTGTGATTGATAAATACATGACTGACTGTGTGTATACGTGTGAGGTTTTGAGTTGATAAATCATAAACGTGATGCAGAGGCCGTATGTGTTCAGATTGAAGCCTATACATACACCATTGTCGTTTGTGTGTACAAGTCTACTTCATGTTTGAAGACAAAGGACTTTTATACAAAGAGGACTAGATGGGTCATATTGTGTATATATATATATATATACTCTCTCACAGAGCCAAAGAGAGAGAGGTTAGCTAGGTTTGCTATCATGGCACAATCAAGTGGCCCGCATGAGAGAATCATGGACCCTTTGCTTATTTAACCCTACTTTCTCACTCTCTTTAATCAATTATATGATGGAAATCCAAGAAGCTCTCTTATATATATATTGCTAGAAAGACAAAGTTTGGAATCCAATTGGGTTGTTGTTTTGTTCTATATGTGTGTTAAATAAACTTTTGTTTTTCCTTTTTACTTTTACTTTTACTTTTTTGGATAATAAGGAGTTTTTGCTAGATGGGCTGTGTAGCAAAAGAGAGATAAAATCAACTTTTAAGCCTGAAAAGCTTTTAGTCTTTTTCCAAAGCATATGCATGTACTAATATTCTGTGAATGGAGTAGATATTTTTACTAGCTAGAAAAGTAGACATGTTGAATTAAACTAGAATATTTAATGTGTGAATATGACATGGTATGAACAAGTGGCTAATAATTAATTTTAGCTTTAGGTTTCAAGACAGCCATAAATCACTCTCTGATCAAGGGTGTTCGAATGTGACCTCAGGTGTCCAGGTCCTTTCTATTGCAGTTCTAGTTATTATTATTATTACTATTGTTCATAATGTATTTTAAATTCTATAGATATAGAGGACACTTCCATGTACTTTGCATTCATAGATACATTAACACTCTCTCTCAAATTATTTATTTATTTATTTATTTTTAGGGTTTAAGTATACAGCTCAATTTACTGTGACAGTTGCTCCATATCATGAGAGATCTAATTCACTAGATAAAGTCATTTTAACCATCATGAAGTAAAATAATAACTTTCATGTGGTGAGTGGTGACATATCTTACTTTATCCACTATTGTAATTTCCTCCTCAAATCACCTTTTTTTACCCCAGCAAACAGAATTTGGCTTCTGTATTAGAAAGTGACATGTATGGTCTCTAGTTGAGCTTTCATCCAATTATAAATAACATATCAAGCTATACCTTTCCGATTATAACGAATACAAATTTAGTGCAAGAAGTGGAGTCAGCAGTGTGGTAACTTAAGATGTGAAAGGTGGGATTAATAGCTGATAAAGTCTTTAATGATTGAATAAGAGATTTGAGATTTAATATTTGCTTACACAAAAAAATCGATTGGTGTCTTAGTCCGATAATAAAAAACACAATCATATATTAATATATAAATAAAAGCTCCAGAGGCAAAGAATAGAGAAAGAGAAAGTAAATTTTTTCTATAATGGAGTTTTTGATGGCAGGCCATATATCTTGTCCCATTTTGCTTTTTTTTGTTTTGAGTGAAGATGGGCACTTGATTGATTAAGAGCATTCACATCAGCATGTGTATTTTACACATCTATTTTTACACTAAAAACCTACTTTTTCTATTTTACACATTCACTTTTACAAAACATCTACATCAATTCATTTATTTTACAAGTTATTCCAATAAAATATACATTACACTCTATTTTTTTATTATTTTTCACCAACCAACTCCCTCTTAAATACGCGCTCTCTCTCTCTCTCTCTCTCTCTCTCTCTCTCTCTATAAACCCATTTTCTGATTCTCACTCTCTCACTGTCTCTCTCTCCCTCTCTCCATCTCTCTGGCCTTCCTCCCAAATCACAAAACGCCGATCCCCTCCGCTTCGCTCCGACGCTCCACTCCACTCCGACGCTCCATTCACATCAGCTTCGCTTGCTCTTAGAAAAGTAGACATGTTGAATTAAACTAGAATATTTAATGTGTGAATATGACATGGTATGAACAAGTGGCTAATAATTAATTTTAGCTTTAGGTTTCAAGACAGCCATAAATCACTCTCTGATCAAGGGTGTTCGAATGTGACCTCAGGTGTCCAGGTCCTTTCTATTGCAGTTCTAGTTATTATTATTATTACTATTGTTCATAATGTATTTTAAATTCTATAGATATAGAGGACACTTCCATGTACTTTGCATTCATAGATACATTAACACTCTCTCTCAAATTATTTATTTATTTATTTATTTTTAGGGTTTAAGTATACAGCTCAATTTGCTGTGACAGTTGCTCCATATCATGAGAGATCTAATTCACTAGATAAAGTCATTTTAACCATCATGAAGTAAAATAATAACTTTCATGTGGTGAGTGGTGACATATCTTACTTTATCCACTATTGTAATTTCTTCCCCAAATCACCTTTTTTTACCCCAGCAAACAGAATTTGGCTTCTGTATTAGAAAGTGACATGTATGGTCTCTAGTTGAGCTTTCATCCAATTATAAATAACATATCAAGCTATACCTTTCCGATTATAACGAATACAAATTTAGTGCAAGAAGTGTAGTCAGCAGTGTGGTAACTTAAGATGTGAAAGGTGGGATTAGTAGCTGGTAAAGTCTCTATTGATTGAATAAGAGATTTGAGATTTAATCTTTACTTACACAAAAAAATCGATTGGTGTCTTAGTCTGATAATAAAAAACACAATCATATATTAATATATAAATAAAAGCTCCAGAGGCAAAGAAAAGAGAAAGAGAAAGTAAATTTTTTCTATAATGGAGTTTTTGATGGCAGGCCATATATCTTGTCCCATTTTGCTTTTTTTGTTTTGAGTGAAGATGGGCACTTGATTGATTAATAAGACAAATTTACTTTGTATCACAGTTTGGGCATAGTATTCAACTAGGGCTAAAAATACCATGTTTTCCATGAGGCCGGCTTTTCTAAGGAAAACAAGTGGCTGAGCAAGTAGCCACCTCAAATCAAAGATGTGAAAGGTGGGATTAGTAACTATTACCTTATATATTTGTTTAATTAAGCACTCAAGCAGGAAAGGTCCACCAAAATGTAAATATTAGTAGGTTGCATGCAAAAACCCAATATATGTCGCTTTAGAGAGTTGGATTTAGAGAATTGATGAAAATCCATAGAACCTATTCATTGACTCAGTTTCGGCTCGTCAACCTTCTCTTCTGTCTATATCAAAACCGAAGTGTTCAATTTAGGGCTATTCATTAAAAAAAAAAAAATTCTTGTTATAAAGAATTTGTTTGGGTGAACTTATTTTCTTATATTGCTTAAAAAATAAATTGAATAAAATAAGTTGGATTGAAAAATTATATATAAAATTACACATAAAAAAAAAAAAAAAAAACATAAACTCACTCAAACAAGCTAGGTGAATAGACAAAGTTTTACTTATTTTATTTTTTAATTTAGACTCTTTTTATAAGGTTTTAATGGTTCATCATATATCGTTTTAAGCCCAAAATACTATTTCTTTAATTCAGAACGAATAATATTATATGATACACGTAATGCTATAAGAATATTCGATACAATTATGGTTTTATGGGTAAAACCTGTAAAATGAAGTATTAAGGCCTAAATGGAAGCAATTAATTTGTAGAGGTGGATGAAGAACTAACTTGCAAATGTAAAAATGAATCTCAAATGAATTGTAGCAAAAGATTTGATAATCAGAATAAAAAGATGCTGTTTTTAATGCATATAAAACATCCTCGGGTCGCTCGAGAAGGGATGTCCCTTTCTAATGATACAAATTTATATTAACTTTAATCTCTATCTAACACTAATATTCTTTCTTAAACTCACTAGTTCTAGATCCCTTGTTCATGGGAGATCCGTCCCTATTTATACTCATGAAGGTCCCCTCCTCACCATCCATTTGTAGGGAGGATATGGATTGGGTTAAGATATTTGTCACATCCCTTACTTTTTTCCTTCTTTTGAAGTGAGGTGGGTGGAAGGCAAGTTGCTTGACGTTGTTTTAGTTTGTCATTCAACTATAAATGCGGCACTACTAGTAGTTAGGGTGTATTTAATACGGAAGGGATGTATGTCCCCTCCATGGTTTTCCTCCTCCTCTTGTTTGTTTTCCTGATCCTTCGTTTCCCCTACTTATGTTTTGGGAGCTAGGTGAGCTAGTATGAGGAGAGATGATTCATTTCTTGAGGGTTGATTGTTCTTTGGGCATTGTTTTGAGGAGAGAGTCTTCTTTAGGTGGTGATCCTTGGATTTTTGTGATGACTTTATCCATCCTCCCATTTACTCCAAGCTTTGGATGCGCAATTGGGGCCCGCCTTGATTTGGGCCCACTATACTTGGCTCGGGCCTTTTAGCTCTTTCTTGTTCTAATAGGGCGGTTGGACTTTGACCCATCTGCTATTCCTAGACTCTACCTTCTACTTAAAGAAGTGGGTTCCAATTAACTCAATTATGCATATAATTAATTTTTTATTGTCACTTTAAAAATGGTAAAAATGCTATTTTGGTCCCTAAGTTTTATTAAAAGTTTATTTTTCACCCATAGACTTTAAAAAGTTCATTTTTGTCCTTAAATTATTGAAAATTTCATTTTTTGTTCCCAAACTATTGAAAATATTTTACCTTTTGTCCTTAAATTTTACAATTTTTTTTTTCATCCCAACACTATTGAATAAAGTTCTTTTTCATCCATATTTTTATCTCTAAACTACTAATTTTTTTTTTTTTACAAAGTTTAAGGATGAAAAAAAACTTTTTAAAGTTTGAGGACAAAAAACAAATATTTGATAAAGTTTAGAACTCAAAATAGTATTTTACCCTAAAAAGACACTCAAATTGAAAATGTTTTACCTTTTGTCCTTAAATTTTACCAAAAGTTTTTTTTTTTTTTTTTCTTATCATCTCAACACTATTGATTTTTTTTTTCCATCCCTATTTTTATCTCTTAACTATTAAAAAAACTTTTTACAAAGTTTAAGGATGAAAAAAATTCATTTTTTTAAAGTTTAAGGACAAAAAAACAAATATTTAGTAAAATTTAGAAATCAAAATAACATTTTACCCTTAAAAAAAACACTCAAATTGTTTTCTTGACATAATGCTTAATAATAATCATCATAGAATGTTCTTTCTTTTGATTTGAGTGTAAATAATAATCATCATGAAATTGTTGAATGGTGAGATTTAAAAAAAAAAATGTATTCATAAATGTAATTAGGAATCTTGTGGGGAAAGAGGAATCTTTTAGTAAACAAGAATGTGCCAAGTCCACCTATGAAGTTGGGTGAGGAATAAACGAAGAAAATGTGTGGGATAGGACCTGAAAATAGGGGAGAGGAGGACAAATTAAAAGAAGGGCTAGGCTAGGAAACCCATGTGCCTCCCTATGTTCCAAGAAGTGTCTGGCTTCTATTTATATGGGGAAAACAGTAGCATGAAATGAATCATATGGGTCCTATAGCCACGAAATGAGTCTTTCACAGAGAAAGAGATGTGGCTTTCGTGGATGTGACTGAGCACTGTTGTTCTTGTCTACTAATATATACTTCTTGCTTCTTGGTCTGCTTGTTTTAAATCTTTTAGTATTACTATTTAATCTGTAAAATGATTTTCTAGGACATTTTGTTTGTTAATGACAAGTGAGATGGATTTTTTCTAATAATATCAGACAAGATCATGGGGGTGATTAAATTTTTTTTTTTTTTTTTTTTTTCTTATCATCTCAACACTATTGATTTTTTTTTTTCCATCCCTATTTTTATCTCTTAACTATTAAAAAAACTTTTTACAAAGTTTAAGGATGAAAAAAATTCTTTTTTTTTTTTAAAGTTTAAGGACAAAAAAACAAATATTTAGTAAAATTTAGAAATCAAAATAACATTTTACCCTTAAAAAAAAACACTCAAATTGTTTTCTTGACTTAATGCTTAATAATAATCATCATAGAATGTTCTTTCTTTTGATTTGAGTGTAAATAATAATCATCAAGAAATTGTTGAATGGTGAGATTTAAAAAAAAAATGTATTCTTAAATGTAATTAGGAATCTTGAGGGGAAAGAGGAATCTTTTAGTAAACAAGAATGTGCCAAGTCCACCTATGAAGTTGGGTGAGGAATAAACGAAGAAAATGTGTGGGATAGGACCTGAAAATAGGGGAGAGGAGGACAAATTAAAAGAAGGGCTAGGCTAGGAAACCCATGTGCCTCCCTATGTTCCAAGAAGTGTCTGGCTTCAATTTATATGGGGAAAACAGTAGCATGAAATGAATCATATGGGTCCTATAGCCACGAAATGAGTCTTTCACAGAGAAAGAGATGTGGCTTTCGTGGATGTGACTGAGCACTGTTGTTCTTGTCTACTAATATATACTTCTTGCTTCTTGGTCTGCTTGTTTTAAATCTTTTAGTATTACTATTTAATCTGTAAAATGATTTTCTAGGACATTTTGTTTGTTAATGACAAGTGAGATGGATTTTTTCTAATAATATCAGACAAGATCATGGGGGTGATTAAAAAATATCATACTGTACTTGTAACAAAAGAAGAAAAATAATAAATCATTCATACTGATCACTCTCTCTCTCTCTCTCTCTCTCTCTCACTCGCACTTCATACGGCACCTACTTGCACTCACACAAAAACAAAATTATGAAGCAAATTTGTAGGACAGAGATGGTGCCTTGTTCAAGCATAAGAACTCATATTTTGTTATAAGACAAAAATTAAGTACAATTTCTTGATTATTGTTTCTTAATTGAATTCAAACACATGGTTTTTTTAGATCAATAAATTACAAATAATGTTATTTTAGGATTCAAGTGATAGTTTAATGGTAACGACATCTTTTGTGGTGTCTCATATATGTGATTTGAACCTCACCTCTCATTCCTCCATTATCTACCGATCTGAAAAAGAAAACTCTCTCTCTCTCTCTCTCTCTCTCTCATTGACTGTATCTAAAGAATTGTCTTTAAATTTTACTCTTTTTTTTATTTTTTATTTTTATATATGCATTTTTGTGTTTTTTTTTTCCACAATAAGTTGGCTGTGATTTAATTTGGATTAATGTTTAGTTTAGTGGAGTGAACTAAATATTGGCAACTTTTATTTCTTCAAAAATTAGGAGATTAATTTTAAGATTTAAGTCCATCAAAGATGAAGTTTGTAGAGAAAAGGAATTACGGTTTAAGTATTAATGATTTATTTTATTTTATATTTCAGTTTTGTGTAAATCAGTTAATATTGCCAATGGTATATTACTGATTAAATCCCTTAGAAGTGTTATACAACGTTTGGCTAGGTGAATCTTTCAGCTCCACAGTTAGAATATTAACACTGTTCATACACTTCTAGTATTGCACCAGATACAATAGTTTTGGATGGTTGAGATTAAAAGTTGAAAAAAACAACTTTCAATCTCAACCATTAAATAAATAAATAAAAAAGTAAGAAAAAGTAAAAAAATGGGTAATTAGACCCGGATCCAAATCCCTGAATTAACAAACTTTCTTCTGCTTTTTTGGGTCTTGCTACTATAACATTAACTTTTACACGGGCCTAACTTGCATAATTGTGTTTCAGCCATTGAGCCCATACAGCCAGCCCATATTTGAACCTGGGCCCATAAAAACTAATAAATCTCATTTTCTTTTGCTGAATATATGCTTTGAATATTGAACTGGGATCCACCAGTTTAGCCATGCATCAATAATTGGATTGGAACCACACATGAGAAAAAAAAAATAGTTATTTAATCTAAAGTCTAAACCATGTATAGTCTCTTCATTTGGTTAACCAACTGACATTACGTTTAGCAAAAAATTGACATTACTTTACTTTGTGCTCTGTCTAGGAATATGTATATACCATAAAATTGACACTTTACATTAAACTATGATAGGGGCAAGATAGTGGGTCTTGTCTATGTGTCTGCATATTTAGCTGAAGTGGCCCAAGCATGTCTTGGGTCCAGAATTAATTGGAAGCATGTGGATCTTGGCTACACTTTGGGAATATGATATTTTAGATGGGCTGAATTTCAAAATCGGGACCAGCCTGTATGGTTGGTGGGTGCACTTTTTTTCTTTCATATATATATATATATAGAGAGAGAGAGAGAGAGAGAGAGAGAGAGAGAGTTCTACTCACAACAAGATTTGGAGGTAGACCAGGAGTGAATTGATGCATTTGAGGGTCTTAAGTGAAAATTAGCTTGATGCATTTGAAGGGCTTAGGTGAAAATTGATTTGAGACTTTTTATATATTTAAATATGACATTTTTTTTAGAAAAAAAAAAAAATTTAGTATTACTTAAATTTTATTATTTTGTTTTAGATACAAAATTACTAATTAACCATGTAGAGCTTCTTCTTCTTCTTCTTCTTTTTTTTTTAGACAATCTATAGATAAAAAAATGACAAAACTTTTCATAGCTATTGATGTAACAAATTGATAGTGGTAAATAAAAATGTGACGTTAATAATAGACTTAGATGGAAACTAGTAAAAATTTGCCAACTCAGCTATTGCAAAAGATATTGTGAAATTATTGCTCTTTTATTTATTTATTTATTTTTTTTTGTGAAAAATGTTATATTCAGTAGTGGGTTCAAATTAGAACTAGTAATAACCTGCTACTTAGGATTCGTTATGAAAAATGTTGTGGACGTAGCATTTTTTTTCTCTCTCTTTTCTTTGTTTTACATTTTATAAAAAATTGTTTTATTTATTGGCTAATATTTAAGCTTAATTAATACTATTATAATAAATGAAATTACTCTATTGGTTAAAATTTGGGGACCTTTTTCTACTTGGGGCCTTAGGTGACTGTCTCATTTGCTTCTATAGTAAAGCCAGACTTGTAGACTAAACTAGTACACCTTCCTCTCACATAATGTGGATTCTATATATGTGTGAGAGTAAGGTAGAATACATGAATACTGAATGATTTCATAAGAGACAGGATGTATGCTATATTAGACCAATATAAAAGATGATATATACTTTGACATTAATGGTCCTATTTAGTGAATACATAAAATGATATGTCCTATTCTATGCTTGGGTGTGTATATGTTCTAACATGTACATCAACCAACATGACATAAACTACATTATAAATCACCTTATAATTCAAACGAAAAAACCTTCGCGTTGGCTCTACAGGCAGTTTTGGGGATTGAGAAGTTTGGACTAAGCAGGCATGTTGCAGCAAGGCCCGTCAAACTTATTGTGAAATCCATAATTTTAATCAGTTGGGTCATAGTATCAGCAAATAAACAATGTTTATTCGTGTAAGCAAAGCTTTACTCATGCTAATTGCCATCTGATGTAATACTTTTTTATTTTTTTTGGGGGTAAACTAAGGCCTTTGCAAAGTCAATTTAGGTTGAAATGATTAAAATACGGAGTTTGGTGAATGAAAGAATCCATTATACAATTAATATTTTTTTTCTTCTAAATATAATAATATAGTGTCACAATATTAAAATTGTGGCACTACATACATTCTTAGATTTATAATATTTAATTTGAATCATAAAATCAATTCATATTAAATGGAAAGAATCATTTTCTACTGCACAAGATACTAGCACTAGTTTTTGTCCTTTGCACAACAATTCTTTTGGAACAAATTCGAGTTGTGGGCAATGGTATGCATAGGATTCATAATCTAAAGTTAAATAGATGTAATGGTTGGATATAATTATTAAAAATGCAAAATAAAGGTTTGAATAGAAGGCATGTGAAAGCAATTAGTCAATACTCATGGCTTATAATGACGTGGTACTCTCAAAATTAATAAAACAAGACATAAAAATATGAAATTATCTAAATAAATTACGTGAAAAAGTTAATTTTTAGATTGACTTGTTTTTATTGGTGTGGAATACGTCAGCTGTAATTTGAGATTTCCTAATCTCATCCTTTCATTCATTCATCTCATCAAAGAAATAGTTTATAGTAACGTGCCAGCCTAACCTACATGCTCATTCAACAATGCGTATAAACCATTCTCCAAATATTCTTTTTATTGAAGCAGACTGATCTAGGGGAAGTCCAAAGGGAAAAAAAAAAACATGAACCAATGCATTAGTTTGTAGCATGCCACCCTTTATAATAATAAGGGGCTCAAGTTCATCCAAAAAGACTTCTCCAGATAGTCCTTCAAATGAACCATACTTACCTATGTCTAATGCATCTATCAATCTATCATCATTGACTCATACAAAGCTACTAATATCTAGTGATTGAATTCCTTTATGGAAAAGTCTTGGGACATTGAACTAGTATGAATATAACCTACCTACGTGTTCGATTGAACTAAGGAAAGTTCATTCTACGCGACTGAGGATTGCAGGTCATGAATGTGCTTAAAGTGTATAAAATATCTCTGAGTATTATATTGTTCTGCATTGACAACTTCCAAACAGGAAGGGAATGATCAAAAGGGGATGTGAACAGAGGTAGGTTAGAAAGTTTTTAAGCAGCCTGAGCTGTGATTACATTAAAATTTGAGTAACAAAGTACATGGCCAATTCCTAAAACCTAAGGCTAGCGATCCAATATCCTCAGGCTAGCTAGCAAACAGAGAAGACAACATTCTGTTCTTAAGAAAGACATACCTTAAAGGAATCCTTTTATTTCCATGCCCATCATCTGGTCATCTTTTGCAGCAAATCGTCAATTAAGTTTTCCTAGATTCATTGTTCGCTAAAAGTACTCAAAAATTTCAAGTTCACGATCATGACTTCAGTTGTATTTTCATCCATTTTAGACTTGTTTTATGGACATATTTTTGTTGCTTATGGTTATCTTTATAAAAAAGAAAAATCATGTCCTAAGGTTATCTTATTTCTATATATCCTCATTTATACACGCCTCATTTACTTAAAGTGTGTTTGACGGACAAAAGGGGGAACATTGCTGATCTTCTAGCCAAGGACTGAAAGAAATGGAGACTGGAACTTTACAACTAACTGTATTTATTGGCAGTCATAAAATATAAAATTTCCCACTATATTCCTTTGTGGCCAAGTAGATTACTATCGAAAATTTATTTAAAATTACTATAATTAGGGATAGCGATAGGGCAAGATTGGGCCAGATCATGGGTGTTCCACCCTTGTCCTGTAGGGGAGTTATATTATCCTGCGAGGCCTCACCTCACATTATCCCACCTGGCTCGCAAATAATTTAAAAATATTATTATGAAAAATTAGTAAAAATCCAATAATAAAGACAAAAAATTAACAATAAAGATATTAAAAAATAAAAATAAAAAGAAAAAACTTGTGTGGAACCGGTCAGGATGAAATTGCCATCCCTTATTGTTATTACTTGATGACGAGCCGAATAGAGGAAATGGCAATAAACATGCTGCAGTTCAAATCTAAAGGAACCTTGCAATAGCGGTCAATCGAAACTATGGCAATAATATATTAAACATCTGCTCTAAAGTTTGGCAGCATCATTGCAACAACAATATACTATTCTATGAATTTAGGTCATTAAACTGAACACAATTTTTCAAGGACTACAAGAAAATTATATTCAGAACATTGATATGCAACTTCATCATGACCGAGAGGCATTTATTTACATATTGGGCTTAATACAAAGTATTCAGAGATACTAAAACTAAAAGCTTCATCCTCAAGTATATAATTTTGTAGAGTTAACCTTGTATTATGGAAATGAGCATATACATTGACTTACTACTAATCTTTATGAGCACTACATTGGACTAATAACTAAACTCTGCCATAAAGATGTTACATTGAAAGCTAGTATACCAATATGAACTTATGCAGACTGTTACAACGGGATCAAAGACACATGAAACTTACAAATGATATCTGTGCTGCTACTTATTTGGCTTGTGATGCTGATGACCCTAAGGTTTCCACTGTTTCCATTGTTTTTCCTTCAGAATTCACCATCTCATTTGTGCTACAATCAATAATTGCAGGCTGACAGTTTTCTTCCCATGATACCATCATTTTCCTGCTTCCATTACCAACACCAGACTGCAATGATGATCCAGTATTTGGATGGGAGCATGTTAAGTTAGTCTGACATTGTAGGCCAATTGCCCCATCAGTAGATTGCACCCCACAATCACCTTCTTTATATATAGTAGTACCATTGCTCTGCTTTTGGAAGGGGAAAATACCCAACTCTGCAATTTCTTGACTTCCTCTTCAAGATAAGCCGTGTGAGCCTTCTTTTTCTCCCTATACTTCCGAACGGCTTCTCTGTTTCCTGATTGTCTTCTTGGTTTTGAACTAGTTTTCTTTTTATTATTTGGTTGTTCATCTTCTTGAGATGAAAGAACTTGGGTGTGAGTGTGATAACATGTATGTGTATGAGCCGCTTCAGGGCCGGGTGGGTTGCAAGTGTGAGTGTGGGTGCAGGTTCTGGTGTTTTTCAAGAGATCATCAAGAAATGAATCAATGGACGTTGTAGCCGGAAAATCAATAGACGAATCAGGATTCGATAATTGAACATTATCAGAAAGCTCTACCTCCCCATCATCCATGGTTTCTATCATTTCTTTAAATGAAAATTATCTACAGTCAAACAACTCCATATCTGCAACATCCAATTAACAATTTTTAGAAAAGATAAGCACTACTATTCCAAAAAAGCAACAATCTTTATGCAAAGTCAATCTACTTTATGTAGAATTGAATCAAAACCGCAAAATTTCACTCAAAAGTAAGAAGCCATGACTATATATCACATAATTCAAGAATATATGCAAAGAAGCACAACCTCAGAACAAAATTTATTGATTATCCACAGCATCAAATGTCATAATCAACAAGAATTCTTACTAAACCCACTTAATTTTCTTGACCAATAAGCAGGGACAAACCCTAGGCTAAACTCTAAGTATAAGGCATAAGTTATGAAAAGCAGCTTTATTGAACCATTTAAAGAATGCCCAGATGGAGATTCTTCATGAAAAAGATGGAATCAAGAACAGACAAGATTTTTGGCGTTGAAAAATCATTCAACTGCTAAAGAGAATCCAAAGCTTCAAAAGCTGCAAGTGGGAGCAACAGGATAGAAAATTTTTAAAAGCAGAAACTTTTGAGTGAAGAATCTAAGGAAAAGCTAAAAAAATGGGGGTTTTGATCAGATTGTAGAAGCTGCAAAATTCAGCAATTATTTGATAGTTGCATTGAGATTTGTTTACCTGATTTTTGGGCTTGATCGTCTGACCATAATATTTTCAGTTTATCTGTCAGCTAGCCTTGCAAGCAACCTGCATCTCTGAAGTCTTTTTTATATGTTTTCGCATCTTATAGTAGGCCCAAAAGATACAAAAATGTCAACCTGGTGTACATAACGTGTCAGACTAACCGCTTAGTTGCCTCTTCTGTCCAAACATTGACCTACTACTTCAAAAAAACAAAATATTCAAAAAAGAAACAGTGAAAAGTAATTTAATTAATTTTGTTTTTTCACCCTGTTTTCAAGTATTATTAGCGTTAGGACATAGGAGCCATAGGTAAGTCTTCCGTCCGGTGCTTTTAGATGGATGCAGAGTTAACATGTGGTTATTTTAAGATAGATGTTGTATCTGTGTTGACTTTCATAGGCAAATTAAATTCTAACCCATGGCCTTGGCAGCATGCTCACGGGAGACTGCCATGGCCTTGGTAGGGTGCACGTGGGGGCAGGCCATTGCTTTCATATCACCTAATGATTTAAATTATTTTTGTTAGCAAAAGGAAGGAGATAATTATAACTTATACGAACAAGAACTTTGATCTACAAAACCTAATTCTTATACAATAACTCTAAAGACACAAAATTTTTTATAAATTCACAATTGCTAAGTTGGTAAATGTTAAATGTAATTAAAATAGAGATGTCGGCAATGAGACTACATGAGAACCAATAAAAATTTGCCAACTCTACTATCGTAAAAAAATAAAATAAATAAAAATGATCATGTTGGAGCATTACTTATTTTAATAATTTCACCAAAGAAGTGGGGTTAAAATGATTTTTATTTTTGGCTGAATAGGTTACATTGAATTTATGCTTTCAGATGTGCAGAGGCACATAAACATGTTCAACCTCTTTAAACTGTAGTAAAATTAGGATGTCGGATGCTAATGCACTTTTGGCCAAGTGATACCTTTATCTCTTATGACTACTTGTGAGTGTAGAATATTGGATGAAGTCTTGTTAATAAAGTTTTTTCTTCTTGTAAAATAAATGTGAGATTATTTATATATAAAAAAAAAACAATAAATGTGAAATTCAATCCTAGTTAATATTAAGAGAGAAGGAAAGAGAGTATAAAAGAAGAAGGAAAACTAACTTCTTCTATATCGTCCATAGACCAAAGGACCTAGGAACAAACAATTAAAAAAAAAAAAAGGATTTGGCTGTATAATGGCAAAAAATTAAAAAAGAAAAGAAAAGAAAAGAAAAGATACATTAGAGGCATTACTATTTACTACATTCTGCATGATTTACTTGGACTGTAGAAGTACTTTAAAACTCATAAGCCCTGATCCATTTTCATTGATTTCAATCTAGGTCCAGTGAACCAATAGGTGGACTGGGCCTAATTTATATTTTTATTCAAGACCAGGGCTGTAGTCTGTTGAGCCTGGTGCCAGATCCATAAATTATTGGATTCTTTCTATCCTATAAATTCTGGTGCAAAATGTCTTCTACCCAAAACTACTTACCCAAAAAAGGAAAAGAAAAAGCTGTCATATACACTTAACATGTAATCAATACCTTGTCAAATTGAATTTATCACTGCTAGCTTCTAATAAAAGATAAATTGAGATTCTGTTGTCATCCCTATTGCTTGATAAAAGATAGTTATATATCCAGAAATATTATTTGCACTGTTGAATCTAGGAAGTGAGAGACTCTAAGCTTTCTATCATAGTTATAAAAACCGTATCAAACCACTAGCTAAACCGTAAAAACCGTGAACCAAAGCATTATTCGGAATAGTTTGGTGTAAAATACCGAATATGAAATGACCCATTATCAAACTAGGTAAAATGAAGGATTGCACAGGTTAATTTTTAAGGATAAAACTAAAAATACCAATTGGTTTGCATGGAACACAAGCGACCAATATCACAACAATAACACTTGATTGATTTTAATCATCAATTATATTTTGAGATTTAAATAATTTTGTTATGCTCTAGGGTTTAATGATTAAGCTAAAAATTTATTTTGAGTTTCTATGTAATATGTTGTTTCATGACTTTTGGACTATATAACTTGGTTATTGGATGATTTATGTGAATAATGTGTTTATTTATTTATTTTATATTCTCTAACTTTATGTCATATGATATAATTTTTTATTGTTATAATTTATTAATTTACCTAAATGGAATTTATTTTATTTTTATTTTAGTTGCTTTTTATAATTATAAAATATATTATTTAATTAATTAATAAAATCACAATTAAACCACTAAACTACTGGTTGAACCAATGAACCAGTGAACCAATTCTTTAGCAAAATCAACTTCCCATATGGTTTTTATAACTATGCTTTGTATTTAGGCTGAGCTTGACTATTCGGAGATCTCAAAGACTCAAATTGCAGTGGTGAACTAGCATTCTTAAAATTTCACCCGAATTTGCAGTATAGAACGAAATAAAACAAAACATGCACATACCTCTAGGATCCATTCAATGGTTGTTCACATTATTATGGATTTTTATCTCTTTGATTGACTTTACAAAATAATGGAGAAAGTTTTCATAAATAAGAAAATTTTAAAATTTTCAAGCTTTCTTATAATCTCATGACTCTTATCCAAATTAACTTATGTCTCTATGACATGGTGTAGCAAATTATTTTTTCAAGTGGTAAACAAACTCTCATTAAAAAGTTAATTTTTCAAACCTTCTAGTTTCCAAACCTCTAACTTTCTTATTTAATCCAAATTGAACACCACTCTATTTCTGTAAAAAGTCCTGGACTAATTTTTGGTACTATTGACTTTATTATTATCTTTAAAGTGCAAAATATACACATCTTTGTTACTTCTTTAGCTGTAATATAATAGTTAGCAATATCTTTGAAGTGCTTTCCTCCATGGTGCTTGGTGTTATACAGTTATACTACTTCTAGTGCATAACTGCATACATTACTTTCAACTTAAATTCATTCGAGTGCTCGAATTCTTGCATTTTCAACTTGGATCCAAATATCTCACGAAAAAATAAAATTTTGCAACAAATCGGCTTCTAAGATGGAAGTGATTTCATTTTCATTTATTTATTTTAAATTTCAATTTGTGTTAAAAAGAAAAAAAAAAAAGTATCATCATCATCATCATCTATTTCTCAAAACAGAATTTATTGTATTTATACTAGTGATTATAGTAATAAAATCTATATCTATATATTACTAAAAGCTGAAGCGTAGCATTTAATGTTGCTACGCTCCAGTTAAGCCACGTCAGCGCCATGTCATCATTTATTTTATTATTTATTTTTTGTTTTATCGATTGCCATTTATTGAGTCTCTTTTTAAATTCAGGTGTTACTTTATCTCCATATCTATCGCATGTCTCTCCATTAACCCATAACCCATACTCTTGAGATGTTGCTATTATATGGAATTCTTATAGTCGCCAATACTTTATCTCCATATCTACCTTGTGTCTCTCCATTAACCCAGACTCTTGAAATGCCGCTATTATATGGAATTCTTATAGCCACTAATACTTTATCTCCACATCTATCATGTGTCTTTCCATTAACTCAGACTCTTGAGATGCCGCTATTATATGGAATTTTTATGGTCACCAATAGATTGCAACCTCCTCACCTCCTCACCTCTCATTTTTTTTCTATAAATTTTCAATTGTTCTCTGTTTACAAATTGATCGGTATGGCCTTCAATGCGATAGTTTCTTGAGTGTTTTTTCCATTCTTTTGGTTATGGCTCAAGTTTGTCTACCAAAACCCAATCAAGTGAGCGCAAGAGATAGATAATGACTCTAGAGCTTGCAAACGAAACTAAAGCCGATGAGAGGTGAACATTGGTAACCCAAGTCCAAAGGGTATAAACTGAAAATGAGTTCTGCTATTTGTATTATTCTTTTTCTTTTTTTTCTTTTTTTATTCCCATCTCATTATTAGGGAAAAAAAAAAACGTAGTTCAATTTTGAGTTTTCATTATGAACGAGATTGAGTTTTCATGGTCTTAAAACTATTAAAATATATATATATATATTTAAAAAAAAATTATTTGAGTTGGGCATTTGATCATGTTTGTTATAAATTGTTTTATGGTTGCCATTCTCTAGACTGTAGGAATGTTACTCTCAATATGTTTGTTCAATGTGATGTTTTTATTTTGGTCTTTGTTTTATAGTAAGAGTGTTATTCATTTTCATCAAAGAGAAATTGTTATTGTTCTCTTTTTCCCATCGTCTTATATGCTAAACCAAATTTCATTTTTATCTCTATTTTGTTTGTCAATTCTTTGACAGATGTCAATGATCAAGACTCGCAATCATTGGAGGCTTTTTAATCTATTAAAGGTCATACTAATCAATTGGTAACCATTCTTTTCTTAGAATATTTTGAAGGAAAGATGAATAAAATTGTTGCTTTTCTAGGGTGGTGCTTGATAATTTGCTTTTTATGGTTCAATACACAGCTAAATTAGATTTCATTTCCTTATACTAATAATTTGTTTCTTATTGTTTAATTTGACTATTTGGTGTCCCAGAAATTGTGGGAAAATGGAAGAGAAAAGAGTAAAGTTTGAATCTTTTTTTTTTTTTTTTTTTTTTTTTTTTTTGGTGTGAGTATGAAACTTGGGATGTAATAGTTTAAATTTTTTTTATCTTAATATTTTAAGGGAAACTCTAATTCTTCAAAGTACATCAGCTTAAGTAGATTGTTGTATTGTGGGTAGAATTTTTGTGTTTGGGACCTAAGTTGGCCTGTTTGGTTGACGAATAACTTTGAGGATTATTTAGCTTATGAGAAATTTTTTGGTATTTTAGGAGTGAGGAAATTCAAAGAATTGAGTTATTTTTAAATTCCATTAGTACCTAGCTTTATGGTAACTGTTGTGAGGATAGAAAAATTAATTGGTTCTTGATTTTTGAATAACTATCTTTAATATTGTGTACATGAACAATAATTGGATTTTTAGTTTTAGATTTTGAATTATGCTATTTTTTCAACAACTTGATTTTCTTTTTTTGAATATCTAGAATACTATGTACATGAGTTTTAGACAAATCTTAACAATACTATTTCTTTTGGATTTTACTATTTTTTTCCTTATTAAACACAATATGATATAGTTGATGTGTTCCAATGAAGGCAAAAGCAATTGCTATTTTTGGGCATAGCAACTGATACAATCTGATAACTTCCTGTAGCCATTTGAAATTCATAACTTGGAATGTTAATAGACATCTTCTCCGAGGTAAGAACAATTGGCCGAGTTAGCAAGTTTACAATTCGTATACGCTCTATTTTGATTTTCTGTAGGAATTCAAAACAATAATAATTGAGTGATTTGTATAGGGACACATTGATAAATGTCTGTAGTAGACATGGGTGGAATCAATGGCATATTACTATTTGAAAATTTGGTGGTCTTTGATGGAAATTGATATAAGTGAGGATCTATTAAATTTGATCATTTTGCTGAAGTAAGGTTTGTTTAATATGTATTTTATTTATATACCTTATTGTAAATAAGTTTTTGTACGTGATGATTCTAACCTATAAAACTTCAGTGTACTTTATTTATTTATTTATTTATTTTTTTGTGGTCTTATTCTTTTTTGTTGGCAACTAACTAGACATCACTTTTGGGAATGAAGGATTTAGCAACTGGTACGAAGGTTGCACCTCAAAATTTAGAAGAATTAAAATATAATACAATCTCATCATGGGAAGAAAAATAGAAATCTAATGTTGTGTTGGCATATCCCTCCATTATTGGTTTTCAAATATCATATCTATAAAATTAAAAAATTAAAATAAAAAACCAAAATAATATAATGATATATTTGTAGAGATAGAGAGTTGGAAAATAATTTTAGAAATAGTTCAAGTTTTTAGGAGAAAACTATCTTCAATAAATTTTAGAGAATAAATTATGAATTGTATCATATTACAAAATATATATTCCCACGCATCGCGTGGGTTTGCGACTAGTTTTTTATAATCACCAATCTATTTATATATATCTAGAAGTTGAACTGCAGCGTTTAATGTTGCTGCGCTTCCATTGAGCCACATTAGCACCACATCGTCAACCTATTTTAAATATTTTCTCTCTCCTTTTAAATTATTTTTCTCTTTATTAATTTGCCACTTTAGAGCATCCACAGCAGTGGAGCTAAAAATTTAGCTTTTTAGCTCCACCAAAAGTTATTTTCCCTATTTTACCTACACACATGCTACAGCAGTGGATCTATTTTAGCTTTCAACACAATAAAATAATATAAATACCACAATAAAATAATATATCATCTATAATAAAATAATATAACAACTACAATAAAATAATACATCCACTCTAATAAATAACAATCCAACCACCTGCAACCACCGCCACTGTTACTGCCGCCACCGCCACCGCCACCGCCAAAACAGAAACCAAAAAAATGTAGCCTTCCTGCACACAAAAAATTCCCAAACTAACATTTACAACAATACATTAAAAACAAGAACATAAATTCCCTGCAAACAGAAAATTCCCAATTGACATGAAAAATTTATCATTCCAATTACCCAAATAAAAAATCCCAAGAAGACAGAGACAACTCACCGGATCAGCAAGCAAGCTTTGGACTTGGTGGGTCAGACAGAAGAGAAGAGAGGCCAAGCTGGATCAGAGAGGCCGAGATGGGTTAGACCGAAGAGAAGGCGAAACGGGTTGGTGTGGGTCTAAGCGATCGGCGGCGTGGGTGAGGCGATAGGCTACTTGGGACGGCTGGGTCGGGCCGGCGGCAGGGAATGAGGGAGCTTGAGAGAGTGACAGTGAGAGAGGAGAGTGACGGTGAGTTTTAAGAGAGGCTTGGGACGGCTGGTCGGGCCGGAGTGAGAAAGAGGATGAGAGCTTGAAGACAGCTGGTCGGGCGGGTGGTCGTGACGGTGAGATTGCACAATGACTGAGAGAGGATGAGAGCTTGAGAGAGTTTCGGGGAGAGGATGAGACTTCAATGGAGGCGCAGAGTGAGAGAGAGGCACGGAATGAGAAAGAGATAAAAGAATTAATAAAAAAAAAAAGGAGCGTATTATTTTAATCTTCCTCAGAATTAAATATTATTATTATTTTTAGCTCTCATGAACAGTGCACATCTATTTATAGATGTGCACTGTTCATGTGGAGCTAAAAAAAATGGATATAGCTCCACTGCTGGAGCATCATTTTAGGCATTGGAGGAGCTAAATTATAGCATTGTAGCAATATAGCACCACTGCTATGAGTGCTCTTACAATTACACATTTTCCAACATTTACTTACTTTTATCTTTTTCTCTCCTTACTACTCTATATCTTAACTTTATAATTTCTCCATCCCATTATCTTTCTTTTATTTTGACTATTCTTCTCCCCATTGTTTTTACTATAAAAATTTGTTATTTTCTCTTCCATTCCATTCATATTTTGCTCGTACAAAAAGGTTAATACTCCATCTCTCTCTCTCTCTCATTAATTCTTTCTTGCAACTCCAGTTTAGATTGATGAATTTTTTTGTTCTTTTTGTGTCTCTACTTTTGGATGATACACTTTGGTGGTGTGTTTTTTTGAGTTATTTATCACATGTACTTTCTATCCGTCTTATTGTTTTGGTTTGAGTTAATTTTTAGATATTTTAGAAGTGAGATGATTATGTATTTGAATTTCTTTATAAATTATTTGAGTCATATCAACTGTAAATTTGTGATGAAGTTTAATTATCATGATAATCTTCTTAAGAGAATGATAAATTACCACTGCACACATTTAGTGTGATGGTCACTCCACAAGTATAAATGCTTGTGGGGTTTGATTATTACAATAATCTTCTTAAGGGAATGAGAAATTACCATCACACACCCTTGGTGTGATGGTCACTCCACAAGTATAAGTGCTTGTAGGGTGTGAGGGGTAAGGGTTAGGGTTCAAGTCTCTAGGAAAGAGTTTTAGATATATATACACTTAGATTGGGGTAGAGTAGAATTTCTATCTTGTATATTAAAAAAAAAAAAAGAGAAATTCAAATAATTAATTTTGGAACTTAAAAATTTAAGTTGTAGGAAAAAAAAAAAAACCATAACACTATACAATAAAAAAAAAAAAAAAAAAAAAAAAACTCAAAATAATAGAATGATATATTTGTAGAGATGGAGAGAATAAAAATATTTTTAGAAATAATATCTCCAGTACGTTTAATAGAATAATTCATACATTATGCCACATTATAAAATAGTTGTATATTCTCACGCATTGCATGGATTTGTAACTAGTTATCTGTAGTAATTTTCTCTTTTTTTTGAACAAGACTTGCACAGGAAATGAGAGATGAGAGATCCCGGGGGAAAATTTCTCTATTGTAGTTCTTGGTATCACTACTTCAATAAGAACAAACTTGAAAATGATTTTGGGCTTGTTGTCACAAATACTATGAATCTTCTATAACATCGGTACCAATATGTTAACAGCTAGGGATTTACGGAATGATATCACGTAACAGATATGACACAACAAGATTTTACGTGGTTTAGCCAACAAGCCTACATCCATAGACACTAAATCCACGATTAGCAATATGTAAACTACAAACACTCAACCAAGTTTTGTAAAATACATTTACAAACCCTTACAAACTCGAATAAACTTATATTACACCATCAAACTCTAAATCTCTAGCTCTTTTTTTGTTTTTTGTTTTTAAGTTTTTTTTTTTTGGGTGAAACATTCTCATCTTACAATCCTAAGAACTTAATACAAACAAGGGCACTCTAGTCACACAGAAAATAAACACCCGAATCACAGCCAACTAGTTACACGTGCATCTTTCAACTCCAAAATACGCCAAACTTGTTCTTCGAAAAAATCCTCTTCATATTCTTTGAAGAGCCTCTTCTAACTGTACTATAACCCCCCACAATCATATAAGGTCGTTTTGATCTGAATTCACTTAATCCTTAGAAGAGTTTATCAAAAAACTTAATCCTTAGAAGAAGCAATGATAAATTCTTCAAACTTGTTCAGAAAATTGGAGCTAGAAGCCTGCAAAAAGATTCAGAAGATACTATAGAACAGGAAACAGAGGCCGAAAAACATGGCAAAAACTTGAAGAAGTGGAGCACTGCAGAATCCCTAATAGAAACTAGAGCATCTTTGGTGCCCCAACAAGTCTTCAAAATTGCCCGAGATCATGCAAGATGGAAAGAAAAATTATTAGCAAGTGCAATAATTGCATCATAATGTATAGTAAATAGAATTGATATCTAACAGGCCAAATTGTTATACTTCTATGTGTAGAAAAAGTACCTCATTGAACATTTGGGGCTCTTTTGATATGAGCTATCTTAGACCAATCTTTTCCTCTTATTTTGGAGTTTTGGTTTCAGCAAAGGGCACTCCTTGATGCAGAGAAAAGACAGGGAGGAGGGAAGGTCCTCCTCTGGCAAGGTCTGGAGTTCGTTACAGCTGCTAATCTCCAATTTCTTGAGAGCAGTAAGGTGTTGAAGCTCCCTGCAGTTCACATTTTTGAGATTAGAAAGTCGGCTGATGCGTAGAGAGTCGAGATTGCTGGGCAGTAACTGGTCCTCTGGAAATGACACCACGTTTTTACATCCACCTTCAATCTCCAACCGACGAAGACAGTCAAGCTTATGCAAGCCCCACTCCCTCCCGAGAATGAGTTTTTCGCAAAATGTGATACAAAGTATACTTAGTTTGGAGGGCAACCCCCCTTCTGGAAGTGATACAAGTTCTGGGCAATTATTTATAGACAATGACTGCAGATAACCAAGGGTGTGCATCTGATTAGGCAGTTTCTCAATATTCTTGCAATTGGAGAACCATATGGACGTCAGGTTGGGGGTAGGCAATCCTCCTTCTGGAAAAGATACCAGCTTTGGACAATCCTTGATCTCTAAGGCATCAAGAGATGTGAGCTTTGCCTGACTTTCTTCTGGCATTGAAAGGGATTCCAGATTTGCACAATTCCAGATAGAAAGACTTCTAAGACTCGGAAACAATTGTAATGGGAGGTGTATCATGGAATCACAGCTACTCCCTATGCACAGACGTTCAAGTTTAAACTCTTGAGTCATCTCTACACGTGGGAGAAACTCAAATTGCTTGCAGTTTTGAATATAGAGAATTTTCAAGACAGTATGTAGATGGCCCTGAGGAATGGACTCGAGAGAGCAACAATTAATGATATATAACTGTTGTAGCGAACGGTTTCTGCCCATCACTTCTTTAGGTATGAACTCCAGAGCATCACATCCTTCAATTTTAAGGCTATGTAGCCCTGTTACTGCCATCAGTTCTGATACATCTGAAACTTTCATGCTTTCGAAAGAGCATAGTTCTTGCAGTGCATCTTGGTTGGACCGATTGTTGGATGGAAGATCAGCTTCATCTCCAATGTTTGGAGTCATGTGCAATGAGGATTCTGCGCCACCAGTCTTGGGCAATGAGGATTCTGTAGTACCTTCATATTTAAAGACACTCATTTGCTCAGAGAATGAGGCAATTTTATTGTCACTTACGAACTGAATCTTTTCATGGTAATGTAAAAGCGTTTTGTTTAATAATGCCTCTTTCATAAGTGTAGTCAGAAGCTCCTGAGATTCAGAAATCTCGACTTTTACTACCTTAACAAGTCGCTTGGGTAAGTTTCCCTTAAGCTTGGGGCATCTTCGTATACATAGCTCTCTCAAGCATGGGAATTCTTCACCTGTATCAGATGAAACCCATTCTTCCCATTCTGGCATCCCCTCAAATTTTAGAGTCTCCAAAAACATAAACGGTAATCTATAGCCATACTTCCCCAAGAATTCAGAACCCACCCTCTTCACTGCATCCATCCCTTCAATAATGAGCGCTTCAAGATATAATAGCTCCCCGAGTGGTGGTAAGTCTAAGCAATGCTTGCAATTGCTAAGACGTAGGAAAGCAATGCCACGTAAAAAATCATACCGCAGCCATTCTGGAAATTTTGTACCAAAGTAAAGATTAATGTGGAGCTTCTTTAAATTTGTAGGAGGCTGTAGCTTTTCAATCACATCTGTATCCTTTTCCAGATCAACAATATCACCACCCCATTCTAAAACAAGCTCATCAAGGTCTCTCTTGTCTACCAATCTGGCCTTAGCCGCATCTTCAGCAGAGACTATGTTCTGTAACTTTGAAATGCGAAGTGTTCGAAGATGCAAAAGCGGCCCCAACTCTTGAAGTGCTGAACCACTTTCTTTGCCCACAACAAAGTCAGAAAGTGTTAGAAGACTTTCTAATCTGCTCATTTCTTTTGGCATCTCGTTTAAGTCAGTTCCACAAATGTTGAGATGACGCAAGTTAATAAGCTTCCGCATGTTTTGTGGCAATTCAGTTAGAGAATGACAATTTGACAATATTAAAGTCTGTAGATTGCAAAGGTCACAAACTGATTCAGGTAACCTATTAATTGGGGTGTGAGAGAGATCGATATACCGTAAATGTTTCAAATTGCCAAGGGAGACAGGTAACTCAGTGATATGATAACGGGATAAAGAAAGCACTCGTAAGAATTGCAGTTTGGACAACAAATTATGCAGTTCATCACTACTTAAATGACATGATCCATGACCCAGTGGCAAAAAGGTCCTTAAAAAATTGGATTTATCAATGGCCTTAAATATCACTGTGGAATCATAGTGGCTTCTGAAAAAAAGTGACAAATGCCTGATACTTACAGAGAATTGAGAAAAAGAGTTATCCTCCAATCTGAAGAAATATCTTGAAGAGAAACTAACGCCCTTTTGATTGAACATCTTGAAAGGCGTACCAACACTATCACCATCTGAGTATGATGAAAAATGTTTTTTCGAGAACAATTGATAAAAGTATTCGTAACCAGTCTTTTCCATTCTCTGTCCTTCTAGAAGACCTTCTGCTATCCATAAAAGGACAAGGCTCTCTTTCTTAAACTCATAATCATTGGGAAATAATGAACAATATCTAAGACATTGCTTCAGATATGTAGGAAGATCATCTAAACCCGGAAGCCATTCATCGTGAAACTGAATATACGTCTCAAATTTTTGCTGTACAGTCTTCCATTCCTCAACTTGTAGCTTAAATCGCAAGAGAGACCCTAGTGTTCTTACTGTTGAAGGCACACCGTCACACCTACGCACAATATTTCTGCCAATAGGTTCTAGATCTGGATATGAACTAGGGATTTGGTTGCCAAAAGCAAACTTTGCAAACAACGACCAACTTTCATCATATGATAATGGCTCCATTCGATAAGCATTGACAGTACCGATCTTTGATGCACAAACTTCCTCGCGTGTAGTTACAATAACACAACATTTATTGGCAGCAGCTCCTGTCAAACTAGATCGAAAGACTTCCCAGTCTTTATCAAAAGACCGCACATCATCTAGAACGAGTAAAAATCTCTTTCCCCTAAGGTACTCTCGCAATTTTTCTTGGAATTGGATCCAATATACTCCTGACTGCAAATTAAATTCCTTGAGATCAAAAGACTGCAAATTGAAGGACTCAAAGATGGCTTTTGCCACTCCGACCAACTTAAAATCACCAACGCGAAACCAGGCCTTGAGATCAAAATGTTGGCCTACAATGGGATCGTTGTAAATGATCCGAGCAAGTGTGGTCTTGCCTACTCCAGACTGACCCAGTATCGGAATTACAGACAACTCTTTATCATATGTATCATGGGACAGCAAGATATTCATAAATTCTTCTTTCTTAACGTCCATACCGAATACTTTAGACTCATCCACAAAATATATAAAGCTTTCCGGAGAATTGTCATCCCAGATGGGATTGAATCGGATCTTTTGTAATTTCATCCGGTATACATAGTATTCTTTGCCTCCCCTCAAATCGAGCGCATCTCCTAGCTTCAAAATGCAATCTATTCCGTAAAGGATCTCCTCCATCTTTCTTTCTTTCTCTTTCGCGTAGATCCATACTGGACTTGACTTGGTCTGAGATTCAGCAGCCAACCTGTGTTGCAAAGCTTCAGTAAAGATCTCATCCATGAGATCCTCTGCTTGATAGAAAGCTTCTTCAACCTCGCACAGCCAAAGACCAACGACTACGCGTTCGCTGTTGCTGTTCCACCCCACTCGGCTCTGGTTCTGGTTCTTCGAATTATTCTTGCTTTCAAAATCAACCACCATGAAAATTAGAGCCCTAAGCATTATCTTCCACCTCTCCAGAAAGTCATCGTTGCGTTTCAGACTTCGAAAGAAGTTTTCGAGTTCTGGTTCTTCAGAATCCAAATAGTCCAACAGCACCCTTAATCGCCCTTCGATCCCCTCGTCGTCCATGTTGCCCTCCTCCGGGATGAGATGTGCTTTCAAAGCTTTTCGCAGATCTCCCAGCCGATTCTTGAAAGCTTTCGTTCAGAGATCCCAAGTTGTTATATTGACTTGTTATCTCGACTTTGGTTGCGTTAACTAGCGGGCTAGCAGAAATTAGACGAAGAAGTTGAAGGCCAATAGTGAACTAAGAAAGACAGGGGTTCTCCAATTTGAAGGCTTTTTTGCAGACTCATAGTTGGTTCTTGTAACATTCAAACATAGATTATGTGAGAGAGAGAGAGAGAGAGAGAGGGAGAAAAAAGGTGGAATTATTCTATGTAGAAACTAGAAAAAACATTACAAGCACCGTCATAAGTGTTAAAGGGTCTGTTTGGATATAATTTATTGTTATTAAAAGTTGTTAAAAATTGATTATTACTGAAAACATTGTAGTAAAATAATTTTTAAATGTGTGAATAGTACCGTGGGATCTATTTTTAATATTAAACATTGTATGAACAGTGCATGAACAGATCACACTATCATGAACAGTATTTTTTTACTCCATAAAGTCAGCAAAAGCGGGCCAAAAAAAAAAAACACAAAGGAGAAAACGCGCCACAACATTGAGCGCAATCCAAACCCACACAAAGTGTAAAAAAAAAAAAAATATTTAAATTATGTAGTTAAATTGTTAAATTTATCATATCTAAATAGTTTAAACTTTTGAAATACTCTACAATTTAATATGATATTAGAGTTTAATCTCTATATAATTAAATAATTTCAATTTTTAAGGTAATCGATAATTTAACATAAATAACTTTCATTTCTCTAGAAACCTATTTAAAAAATCTCTCTTTTTTTTCTTCCCTTCGTAGAAAAAATAAATAACATTCATCTCAATGATTCTATCTAAAAATAACCGTGTTAATTTAAATTTTAAAGGTCTAAAGTAAAATAAGATTTAAAAAAAAAAAAAAAATCCTATCCTTGTACTGGCTGTGTTTACTCCGCACTGTTTACTGACTGCTTTTTTTGTTTTTGGTAAATGCCTAAAGTTACAGTAATTTTGCTACATTATTTTTAGTTGGTTTAATTTGCACTATTTCACATAATAATAATAATAATAATAATAATAATATTAACACAAGAAATTGGTATTATATTTTCATAATTATTAAGATGTTAATTCTATAGGTCAAAATAAAATAATAAAATAATAAAATATTATATTACAATTAACAACAACTAAAAATAAAAGTATTGTGAAAATAAAGTGCTACATCGACAACATTTTTTATAATACTTTTCTAACAAATTATAGGTCAAAATAAAATAATAAAATATCAAATTGGAATTAACAACGACTAAAAAAAAAGGCATTGTGAAAATAAAGTGCTACATTTACAACATTTTTCACAACACTTTCATAACAAATCATAGGTAGTAAATTGCTATTGGTTTTAATTTAAACTTATTGATGAAATTATTTTTTTGCCACCAATAACATCATGTACCAGCCTATTAACTATAATTTGTTGTGAAAATGTTATAGACATAGCATTTCTTTTGTGAAATGTTAAGACATCTTATTGTCATCACAATATTTTTAAAACCGTTGAACTGTCAATTCTTTACAACACTTTTGATGAAGTGTGAATTCGTCAGTCAATGTATGTAGACAAAATTGATCTTCGGCCTCCCGCAAGTATGTATTCTCGAGAATGGTCACCAGTGTGGTGCCTGCCACAACGTCTCCGATGCCAAAGTCAGTATCGAAAGTTATTCAAGAATGAGCAATATAAGGTATCGAAATCAAAGAAATCTCACAGTATCTATCTCAATGTGTTCATACCTTTTTCTTGGCCATGTGGGGGCTTTATATATGTTGTTGTAGCCCCTAGCCATTAGTTAATTATGATGGTTCTTAATACCCCTCTGGGTAACGTCTTCTGGCCTCATTATGTTGCTTTAATTTTTATCCCAACGGTCTTCGCAACTGGTTTTGTAACCGTCCATGACGTTTATTGATGGCATTGAATGAGATATTTAACTTCGTCAATGAAGTGGGTACTCGTCAGTGCAGGCTTGTCTCGTCAGCCCAGTTTACCTCATCTATGCTTGATTTCGTCAGTCCCATCAGTTGCCCCCGGATTCTGTGGTCGTCATGACATGTCGTGTTGACCAGGGAAGATGAAGAGTTTCTGAGTTGTAAGCGGTTGGGTTTTTGAGCCATATTAAATGTGCTGCGGCGGCGGGTTATGGCCTACGTGGCACATTTTGATTGGGGGAGTCAATGCTTCATATGAGGGGTCTCATTGATTTTCCTGCTGGTTTTTTAGCTTCCCAATCCTTGGTTTTAAACTTCCCCTCTTCTCATCTTTCCCTTCTCACTTTTTCAAAAAAAAAAACCTTCAATTATTGCTCTGGCCCTCTTCTTCTCCACCTTTCTTCTCAGCGATTTTTCCTTCCGATTAGTGCGCAGTGCAACAATTTTCTTCTTCGAGGTATGTTCTTCTTTTCGCTTCTTTTTATCTTGCCTATTCGCATTGTTGTAAATTTCTGATCTTCCATTTCTTCTTTCCTTGCTGTTTTTCTTCTGTTTGGCTTCTTTTTGGCTTTGGGGTATTTAGATTCTTCTTTATTTTTTGCGTTTTCTAGCTTCCCATGTTCAATAGCTCTGAGGTTACATCAGATTGCCCTTCGATTTCATTTCTTTTTGCTTGATTAGGGGGGGCTTTAGGAACTTTTCCACACCTTGAAAATTTCGTTTACGAGGGCAGTAGTTTGGCCGTTGTGTTGGCTGATTTACTGCCTCTACTGCGTCAATCAGTTGATTGGTTTGAAAATTTAGTGAAGGAGGGTAGGACGATGTCAAAGATCAGGTCTAGTGAGCTCGAGACTAGGTTATCGTCTAGCGGTAACCCTGTAGAGGAGGATACAACCCTTTCCAATCCCCGAGAGGTTAGGGCTTTTTATGCTCTGGAGGAGGAGTGTGGGTTGGACGCGGAAACACTGGGTAGATTTAGGGATAGATTTCAATTTCCAGATCGGGTTAGGGTTCGTCTACCTGGTGAGGGGGATCGGGCTTGTCACTTCTTTCCCGGGGAGGTATGCTTCTATGAATCTGCCTTCGTCTGTGGATTGAGGTTCCCGGTCCATCCCTTCCTCATAAAGCTTTTGGACCGTTTTGGTATTGCTCCCAGGCAGCTTATGCCCAACTCGTGGAGGATTCTAGTGAGTTGTATGGGGATTTGGCTGGCTGCCAATGACGGGGACATGCTCAGGGTTGACAAGCTTGTTTACCTTTACCGTCTGAAGGCATCTAAAGAGCATGGGTATTATGAACTGGTGCCCTGGGAAAGAAGGACTAGGATCGTCAAGGGTTTGCCGTCCTCTTTCAGGTACTGGAAGTCCAGGTTCTTCTTTGTGTCTGAGGACGATTTTGAGACACCCTTGGGCGAGTTTTAGGGTGATCTCCCGAGGTTACGTCGTCGGTGGGAAACCCCGACTTTAGGTGCGTCAATATTTCCTTTTTGTTTCTTGAATTCTGTCATGCTTATAATTATGGCTACTAAACTCCTTTTTTTTTTTTTTTAGTCAAGAGACGACCAAAGCTTAAGAGCAAGTATAGAGAACGAGTGTAGAAGGCCATTGAGTACGCTCAAACCATCGAGAGCTGGGACGATCTCGTTGATCCCAGGACTCTTGCGTTCTACTGCCTCAGGCCTGAGCCCTCTGCCTTAGTCTTGAGAAATCTTGATATAGAATGAAAAAAGAGTAAGTTCCAGCTTCGTTAGTATTGGTCTTCTTTCCTTTCTTTCTTGTGTTTTTATTCGGGATTAATGTTTTTCTTTTGATAGAAATGACGTCGAAATTCAATAAAGATATGTATGCGAAGATGAGGGCAAAGAAGGACGAGCCCTTGTCGAATATAGGAAAAAAGACCGTGCGTGTAACAGGGAGGGGTCCTTCTGCCACCCCGCCAGCCTCCGTCACTCCCCTTGTCTCCGGCTCTGAGACGACGATGACTGCTTCTCCGTCTACTTCAGTGGAGGAGCTCCCTATGCCCGTCTCTAAAAGGCCATACCTGACGGAGAAGGAGAAGGAGAGAGGGGATGCTTGTCGCTCTACAATCTGGGGGGATGAAAGGCTGGCAGTTGAAAGGGCCCATAGCATCGTGACGGCTGATGATCTGAAGGCTTTTTTTGGGGTCCCATTTAATACAGTTGCTGGTGGCCACGTCCACAAGCTCGTTCAGGTGAAGTGCTTTTACTTCTTTCATGAGCAATTCTCCTTTTTTTTTTTTTTTTTTTTACTGAAGACTTGGTACTTCTTTTCAGGTTCTAGGAGAAAGCTTACATATCGCTTCTGAGTATCTTACTCAAGAGGCTAAGCTGGCATCTCTTTCGTCAAAGGTGCAAGCCTTGGAGAGTGAAAACTCAAAACTGAAGAAGAACCTCATCGACTCCATGGATGAAGCTACTACTCTAAAGGAGAAGGTCAAGGTTTTGCGTGACGACCTCAGAGTTAAGCGCCAGCTGAACCTGGAGAAGGATGAGCAGCTTCAAAGCTCTAAGGAATCGCTGAAGACCATCGCGGCTAGGTCCGTTGAGGCCTTTCAAACCACTAACGAGTACAATACTGTGCTCTTCAGTTGGTACTTTAAAGGCTTTGAACTTCTTCGAAGGTATATGGTCAAGCATCCAACTGGCGTTGACATTAGAAACCTGGACTTGGAAGAAGTGGACAAAGAGATGGCCGCTGACGAAGCTGCTCTATCCGTGGTTCCTGCTGGTGACACTCCAAAAAATGCCCCTGTTGACGATGCTGCTGCTGTTGATGCCCCTCCAGCTTCTGAATCCTGAACCTATTACTTAGGTTTTCATAGAAATATTTCTTTTGTCTGTTGATCATTGCTCGTTGTGGCTTTTTTGTAAATCTTATTCATAAACATTTTTTTTTAGAACAATGTTTAAACCCAGTGTTTATGAGTTTGTAAAAACAATGGTAATTTCTTGGCTCTAATTTACTTCTTGCATCTTACCTGTATTTGTAAGTTACATGCTTTTAACTGCATATGTGATGTGCTTGGTAAAGCTCTTCTATCTCCTTCTCTTCCCTAATATTTTTCGTTTCCATGAGACACACCCTCTTTGGAACGATGAGCGTCAGTAGTTTATATTCGTCATGGCATAATTTTGCTATAGCCTTTTTCATGGATTTTGTGATCATCAGTAGTTTACATCCGTCAGAACGGAATCTTACTACTTAGCCATTTTTTGGCTTTTTATGACTTACACCTTTTTTGAGGATTTTGTCATCGTCAGTAGTTTACATCCGTCAGAGCGGAATCTTACTACTTAGCCATTTTTTGGCTTTTTATGACTTACACCTTTTTTGAGGATTTTGTCATTGTCAGTAGTTTACATCCGTCAGAGCAGAATCTTACTACTTAGCCATATTTTTAGCTTTTTATGACTTACACATTTTTTGAGGATTTTGTCATCGTCAGTAGTTTACATCCGTCAGAACGGAATCTTACTACTTAGCCATTTTTTGGCTTTTTATGACTTACACCTTTTTGAGGATTTTGTCATCGTCAGTAGTTTACATCCGTCAGAGCAGAATCTTACTACTTAGCCATTTTTTGGCTTTTTCATACCTGCTTGTAAAGAAACGTGTAAAGAAACGTTAGCTGAATAACTCATTTATTAGTTCCAACAATGGATAATGAATACATTTCACAATTGCGTTCCTTGATGGTATTTCTTCAAGTGTTCTATGTTCCATAGCCTGGGGAGTCTTTGTCCGTCTAATGTCTCCAGATGATAGCTGCCCTTCTTGGAGTAATGGATGACTTGGTAGGGCCCTTCCCACGTGGGGCCGAGTTTCCCTTGAGAAGGATTCCTGGTAGCTGGGGTTACTTTACGGAGGACGAGGTCACCAATTTCAAGTTGCCTGAGCTTTACTTTCTTGTTGTAGTAGTCAGTCATCTTCCTTTGATATTCCACCATTCTGTTTCGGGCTTTATCTCTTACTTCGTCTAGGAAGTCCAGGTTGAGTCGCAAATGATCGTCATTGACTTCTTCAATGAATGTTTCTCGCCTGATGCTGGTTATTCCCACTTCAACTGGGATCACTGCTTCGGTGTCGTAGGTGACTCTGAAGGGTGTCTCTCCTATTGGTGTTCTTGCTATTGTCCTGTAGGCCCACAATACATTGGGCAATTCTTCTGGTCAGGCTCCCTTCGCATCGTCCAGCTTCGTTTTGATAATCTTGAGCAATGTTCGATTCGTCACCTCCGTCTGCCCGTTCGCTTGTGGATGACCTGGGGACGAGAATTGATTCTTGATGCCTAGGCCTGAGCAAAATTCACTAAAGCCTTGGTTGTCGAATTGTCGTCCATTGTCTGATATGATTATCTTTGGAATCCCAAACCTGCAAATGATGTTCTTCTATACAAAACTTTGGATTCTGGCTTCGGTTATGGTTGCCAGCGCCTCTATTTCAACCCATTTTGTAAAGTAATCAATAGCAATTAGTAAGAACTTTACCTGACCTTTGCCCTGGGGCAGCGGACCAACGATGTCGATTCCCCATTGTGCAAACGGCCATGGGGATGCAATTGTCGTCAATTTTTCTGCTGGAAGTCGTTGAACATTTTCGAACCGTTGGCACTTGCCACATCTCTTAACGAACTCTGCCGCGTCTACCTGCATAGTCGGCCAGAAGTAGCTTGTCCGAATTATTTTACCTGTCAGGCATCTGGGACTAGCATGATCCCCCAAACACCTTCGTGGATTTCTTTCAGGATGTATTTTGCTTCTTTCTCATCAACACACTTTAAGTAAGGCATGGAGAAGCCTCTTTTGTATAGGGCGTCATTGAGGATCAAGAATCTGGCTGCTCTTTTTTTGATCTTCCTGGCTTCTTCTGTATTCTGTGGGAGGTGCCCGTCCTGAAGGAAGGATACAATGGGTGTCATCCAGCTGTTTGTGCTTTGGATTGCAAATGTTGGAACCTCTTCAATGCTAGAGATTTTCTGGACTTCCATCATCAGGCCTTCTTCCACCGCTCCTTCATCTGACGAGACTATCTTTGAGACTTCGTCTGCTATCACATTCTGGCTCCTGGGAATCTGCACAAACTCCACCTTTTCGAACTCTTGAGCAAGATTCTTCGTCAGTCTGAGGTACCTCTGCATTCTTTCTTCTTTTGCTTCTTACTCTCCCCTGGCCTGCCCAATTACTAGCTTCGAATTGCTCTGGATCAACAGATTCTTAACTCCAAGTTCTCTTCCAAGCCTTAACCCCGTCAAAATCCCTTTATATTCAACCTCGTTATTAGTCGCTGGGAATTTCAACTGAACCCTATATTTTAGCTTTTCTCTGTCGTAGGTGATTATGACTACCCCTACTCCTCCTCTCTTATGGGCTGACGAGTCGTCGGTCTGTATTGTCCATTGCTTGTGTTTGATGGTGAAGTTGTCCTCGTCCGGGTGGGCGAATTCCGCGATGAAGTTTGCTAAAGCTTGTGCTTTTATGGCCGTCCTGGGGTGGTATTCAATATCAAACTGACTGAGCTCAATAGCCCACTGGACCATTCTCCCTGCCGCCTCAGGCTTGCTCATGGACTTCTTGATTGGTTGGTCCGTCATTACTAGGATAGGATGCGCTTGGAAGTACTGCCTTAGTTTGCGTGAAGCTATTATCAGTGCGAATGTGATCTTCTCGATCTGAGGATACCTAAACTCAACTCCCTGGAAGGCTTGGCTGATTTAGTAGACGGGGAGTTGTTTCCCGTCTTCTTCTCGGATTAAGGCTCCATTGACGGCCGTATCTGACACTGCCAGGTACAAGTACAAGTTCTCACCTTCTTTTGACGGGCTTAGAAGGGGTGGATTGCTTAAGTAACGTTTGAGTTTCTAGAAAGCGGCCTCACACTCGTCAGTCCAGGTGAAAGCCTGTCTCAATGTCTTGAAGAAGGGTAGGCATTTGTCCGTCGCTCTAGAGACGAACCTATTGAGGGCTGCAATCCTTCCTGTCAGCTTCTGGACTTCCTTGATGGTCTTGGGCGAGGCCATATTGATTATGGCTTGTACCTTCTCTGGATTCGCCTCGATTCCTCTCTGGGACACCATAAATCCTAGGAATTTCCCTGAGGCAACGCCAAAGACACATTTATTGGGGTTGAGCTTCATATGATATTGCTTAAGGGTAGTAAATGTCTCTTTGAGGTCGTCCAGATGGATGAGTTCTTCTCTACTCTTGACGAGCATGTCGTCCACGTACACTTCCATATTCCTGCCTATTTGCTTGCCAAACATTCTGTTTACCAATCTCTGATAAGTGGCTCCTGCATTCTTCAATCCAAAGGGCATTACCTTATAACAATAGAGCCCTTGGCTGGTGATGAAGGCTGTTTTCTCCTGATCCTCTTCTGCCATTTTTATCTAGTTGTATCCAGAGAAAGCGTCCATGAACGTCAGAAGCTTGTGCCTAGCTGTGGAATCTACTGACTGGTCTATTCTCGGAAGAGGGAAGCTGTTCTTCGGGCATGCTTTGTTCAGGTCTGTGAAGTCTACGCACATTCTCCATTTCCCATTTGCTTTCTTCACCAAGACGACATTTGCGAGCCAGTCTAGATAATATACTTCGCGGATGAAGCCTGCAGTTAGGAGCTTGTTAACTTCGTCAGTAATCGCTTGATCTCTTTCGGGTGCAAAAACTTTTCGTCTTTGTTTGACGGGCTTCCTTTCCGGGTCTACATTCAGCCTGTGCTGGATGACTTCTGGAGGTATACTTGGCATGTCATCGTGGCTCCAAGCAAAAACGTCTAGGTTTTCTTTAAGAAACTGATCCAGCTTTGTTCTCATCTCAGGACTTAGGGTCGTCCCTATCCTGGTTGTCTTATTTGACTCTTCGTCGGATAACTCTACTGTCTTCAAGGCCTCCACCTTTTCTTCCTCCTTTTCTTTGATCGCCCATGTATGGTTCTCCTTTGCAGTCACGATGGCTTGGTAACACTCCCTAGCTAAAACTTGATTTCCCTTGACTTTTCCTACCCCATTCTCCGTTGGAAATTTTATATTCAGGTAGTAGGTTGACGTGGATGATTTCCACTTGTTGAGCGCTGGTCTTCCAATGATTACATTGTAGGTCGAGGGACAATCTACTACCAAGAAGTCAAGATCACAGGTCAACTGCTTCGGGTAGGTTCCCACTATCACGGTCAACGTCACTATGCCCTTGGGATATACTCTGTCTCCACTGAAGCTGACGAGGGGGAATCAAATAGACGCAACCTTTTTGGATCCAGTTTCAATTGTTAGAACGCAGGGAAATAAATGATGTCAGCGTAACTCCCATTGTCCACGAGGATCCTTTTTGTATTGAACCCTTCTATTGTAAGTGCTATGACAAGGGGGTCATTGTGAGGTTGCTTCACTCCCCATGCATCTCCTTCATTAAAAATCATGTCCTGATCGGTTCGTCTTTGTTTCAACAGGGGTGTCATGTGGACGCCGTTCACCTGTCGTTAATATGCTTTCTTAAGGGACTTGAATGACCCACCTGTAATGGGCCCTCCTACGATCGTCTGTATTTCTCCTATCACATTTTGAGGAGGCTGGTACTGACGGTTATTGCCCCCGGATGTGGACTCATGCTGACCCTTGTTTCCATCTCGGAATCTACTGTATTCCCCTTTCTTCACAAACTTCTATAGCTTTCCTTTTTGTATCAGCTCCTCTATTTGCTCCTTAAGGTCTCGACAATCTTCAGTGTAATGGCCGTGGTCCTTGTGAAATCGGCAGTACTTATTCTTATCGCGGATGTTAGGGGATGAGTGCAATGGTCGCGGCCACTTAAGCTGATGCTCGTCCTTAATTTGCGTTAAAATTTTATCAACTGGCATAATAAGAGGGGTAAATTTTACCGCTTGCGGTCCCTTGTCATCCTTCCTCCTAAACCCGTCATTGGTCCGACGATTTGGGCACTCCCGCTTTTGCCCTCTACGATCGTCATCTTTCCTTTCTTTTTCCCCTGGTTTCCCTGCATCCCTGATGGCTGCTAATGCGTCTTCAGCGTTCATGTACTTCTGTGCTTTCAGGAGCATTTCGGCCATCGTTTTTGGGGGATTCTTTGCGAGTGACGAAACTAGCTCTCTGGATCTCAACCCTGCCTTGAAGGTCGTCAGTTGCACCTTATCGTCCGCTTCATCCACCTCCAGTGTCTCCCGAGTAAAGCGTTGCACGTATGACCTCAGAGTTTCCTTTTCTCCCTGCCTGATGGTAAGTAAGTGGTCCGCGGTTCTCTTAGGACGTTGTCCTCCAATGAAGTGATGCAAGAAGGCGTTGCTCAACTGCTCGAAATTGTCAATGGACGATGTTGGCAGCTTTGTGAACCATTCCCTTGCAGCTCTTTTGAGGGTGGTTGGGAAGGAGCGACACAGTATTTCGTCTGGGGGCTGCTGGAGCTCTAGGGTCGTCTTAAAGGTGTTCAGATGATCCTGAGGGTCCTTTGGCCCATCGAATGGTTCAAGCTGGGGCAACCGAAATTTTGATGGTACTGGACAATCAAGGACCGCTGGGGTGAATGGTGAATCTGTTGCCCTAACCATTCAATCTACACTTCGATCTGTTTTCTCCTTGATGGCGTTTCTAAGCTCGTCCATCTCTCTCCTTATCTCTTGGAGAAGATCTGAGTTGTGCTCGGTTGGAGTAGCGGGCCTTTGATGTTCACTTCTTCTGTGGCTATCTCCCTCGTCATCTTGGTTCCCTTTAGACCGATTCTCCTCCTGTTGAAGCTGTAGCTTCATCTCCTGATTTTGCCTGGTTAGTTCTTCAACGGTGGCTGCGAGAGCCTGAACTTGTTGAGCTAAGGTTGCAGAATCTGGATTAGACTCCATGTGAAACTATTTTTTCTGGGTTGAGCATGAAAATGTCGTCCCCACAGACGGCGCCAAACTGATGAAGTGTGAATTCGTCAGTCAATGTATGTAAACAAAAATGATCTTCGGCCTCCCGCAAGTATGTATTCTTGAGAATGGTCACCGGTGTGGTGCCTGCTACAACGTCTCCGATGCCAAAGTCAGTATCGAAAGTTATTCAAGAATGAGCAATATAAGGTATCGAAAT
Organism: Quercus suber; assembly: GCF_002906115.3. Taxonomy (NCBI): domain Eukaryota; kingdom Viridiplantae; phylum Streptophyta; class Magnoliopsida; order Fagales; family Fagaceae; genus Quercus; species Quercus suber. The sequence continues at coordinate 435,350 of NW_027069914.1, read as the reverse complement.
TAAAGAAATCTCACAGTATCTATCTCAATGTGTTCATACCTTTTTCTTTGCCATGTGGGGTCTTTATATATGTTGTTGTAGCCCCTAGCCGTTGGTTAATTATGGTGGTTCTTAATACCCCTCTGGGTAACGTCTTCTGGCCTCATTATGTTGCTTTAATTTTTATCCCAACGGTCTGTGCAACTGGTTTTGTAACCATCTATGACGTTTATTGATGGCATTGAATGAGATATTTAACTTCGTCAATGGAGTAGGTACTCTTCAGTGCAGGCTTGTCTCGTCGGCCCAGTTTACCTCGTCTATGCTTGATTTCGTCAGTCCTATCAACTTTCATAACAAATCATAGGTAATAAATTGCTATTAGTTCTAATTTAAACTTACCAATGAAATTATTTTTTTGCCACCAATAACATCTTATACTAGCCTATTTATTATAATTTGTTGTGAAAAATGTTATAGATATAGCATTTCTTTTATGAAATGTTAAGACATCTGATATGCGACACAATTTACTATTTAATTATTGTAATTTATTATTTTTGGTATTTTTATGTAAAAAACGTTATTTTAGGTTTAGGTGATTTATTTCCTTGTTTTTAGGTGCATTTAATGCTTTTTAGATCAAATTTGATTCCTGATATGGTTATGTATCAATTAGGAGTTATTTTAGAATATATTTTCTTGTCTATCAAGTTTTATGAAACCCTTAAATAGGCCCCTAAGTCTGTAAACGTTTTTTTAGATCATTATTGAATAAAAATCAGAAAAGGTGAGGCTTTGCCTTTCTTTGGTTCTTCAAGAACTGTGAACTTATCAGGGATTCTTCCTTGTGGCGTTCAAACTTTATACCTTTGGTTCGTGATTCAGTTATAATCATTGGGTCAAGGTGCTACACTTATACCTTTGGTCCGCGTTTCGATTATAAACGTTGGGTCAAGGTTTCTATCAAAAAACTGAATTTTAGCTTTTTTGGGCAAACATTCCAATATTTTTGTTGGGTCTCAAAGCGTGTCGATTGAGGTTCGCATCAACATCTTGTTGTCATCACAATATTTTCAAAACTGTTGAGCTGTTAATTCTTTACAACACTTTCATAATAAATCATAGGTAGTAAGTTGCTATTGGTTTTAATTTAAACTTACCAATGAAATTACTTTTTTGCCACCAATAACATCCTGTACTAGCCTATTCATTCTAATTTGTTGTGAAAATGTCATAGATATAACATTGCTTTTGTGAAAATGTTAAGACATTTTGTTGTCATCATAATATTTTCAAAATTGCTAAGCTATCAATTCTTTACAAGCCAAAATAAAATATAACAAAATTATAAAAATATTATGAAAACGTTGTGTCCTTCTCTTGTGGTTCTAGAAGTTTTTTGTTAGTTTAATCAACTTTGTTGAGCCACAATTCACTGTTTCACATACAGTTTTTTTTTCTTAGCAAAACGTAGGTTCTTATTATTGGAAGATGATGATATTTGTTATCATTCTTATAAGTTTTTAATGAGTGGATATATTGCCTTTAGTAAATAAGTACTAAAAAACTATTATAATAAAATAGATGTTTATATATTAAACAGCTACCCTAACTTTATACGTGATCAAAATTCTTATACGACTTAGATTTAACTTTTATGACATAATTATCAAAATTCTTAAAATTAATGTCTCTTTTAATTAATGTAAATCTCTATATACTTTAAAAATTAAATGATTTATATTTTTGTTTTATGATATAAATAAAATATAGAATTGACTTTAACTACTACTATTTTTCCATAACAAGCACGTGCTATCTTATCTAGTTTTTTAAAAAACAATAGAAGAAAAGTTACATTTTAAACTTTATAGATTTAGATATGCTTTTATAACAAAAAATTCATTTAAATCTTGAAGTTTTTGAAAGCGTATTATTTAAACCTTTTATCACTTTTTTTTGGGGGTGGGGGGTGTGTCTATTAACACAGTTAAACATCACATGACTAACTAGCTTAAATGAAATTTATATCAAATTTTGAGTTATAAGCGAAACTTTCTTAAAACTCTATGATTTAAATTAAACTAGTTGAAACTATAATATTTAAAAGAACATTCTTAAAATTTTTGAGATTTAAATGAAATATTATAAAAAATTAAAGTTTAAAAAAACATTTCCAAAAAATAAAATAAAATGATTTCAAAAATTTGAGGTTAAAAATGTATTAATATTAAAAAAAAAAAAAAAAAAAAAACACGGAAAGAAGAAGAAGAAGAAGGAGCATAGAAATCATATAATGTAAGAACATATTAGAATTGTTTAGTGATGGATTGTAGTTAGCTCAACTAGTAAAGTCACTTGTCATCAAATAAGAGATTTATGGTTTGATTATTGCCTATTTGCCTACACAAAAAATTAATTAGTATCTTGGTCTGATTATAAAGAATAATCATAAGAATCAAATGTTGTAGGTTGAAACTCTCTAAAAAAAAAGTTGATTGTTTAATGATCTTGGGAAGATAGTTTATGTTTGGACCAAATGGATTAAATGTATAACACATAATAAAATTAGTTTGTTTTTGTCATGTGATTCATTAATCAATTATCTATATTTATCTATCTATCTATATATATATATATATATTATATAATAATAAAAGTGTAGCATTTAATGTTGCTATACTTTTGTTGCTCCTCATTATCTTCAACATCTATAGTTCTTTCTTCTTCTTCTTCCCCCCCCCCCCCTTTTGTTATTTTTGTAAAGAATGCAAAATAAATAAAATGCTAAAATGTTTATACACCATGACTTAACACATTTTCTTAAGCGATTCTAACTATCATTTAATATAGTGGGTTCTAGTTAGCTCAACTGGTAAAGTCTCTGATGGTTGTATAAGAGATCTGAGATTCAATCATCGCCTACACCAAAAATTGATTGGTGTCTTGGTTTGATGATAAAGAGCTATCATCAAGAGCGGATGCCATAGATTGAAACTCTCTAAAAAAAAAAAAAAAAGACTATCATTTAATATATGTTGTTTTCTTTTGCATGCTTATTACTAGCATTGATGTTGTCTTAACTCTTTCAGTTTGTAACTGAAAAAACATGCCCTAAAGTATTCAATTTTCACTTGATACCTATTCCCTTAAAATTATTGCATTACCACTTAACAAAAATGATTGTTATAGGGTTAGGATTTGTAGTCCAAGCCCAAAATAATGAATTTGTAGAAAGTGGGTGAAAGAGCTAGATTGATTGTGAACTTAGCAACGGTTAACTATAATATCCATGTATGAACAAGCATAAAAATACACATAAAAATGAAATGAATTGATGTCCGAAGAAATATATTATTGATTGAACAATGATTATAGTTCTTAGAGCTACAGTAAAGTCTTTCTCCACTTCTTATTCTATTTAGAGACCTCTTTCGTTTATATAGCCTTCTTCTAGACCATCTTTATCGTACATTTGTTCTTCATCCAACCAATTACTTGAGTACATGTCACATCAGGTATCTTCTTTAGTCCCCCAAGAGTGTTGGTGGTTGAAGTTACACTGTTCAGGGGTCTGCTCCACATAAATGTGGCCAGAAAAGTTGCTGCAGTACATTAAACACGGTGGTAACAACTTTTTCTTTAAATATTTCTCTATTCTTATCATTTCCAGACATGCCCAGAGTTTGTCCTTATCATGGAAGTTGTTAGGAAGATCACTTGAATCGCTCAGGTGCTTGTTTGATCGAAACTCTCTGTATCTGAGGAAAATAAGCTCTTCGGCCGGCTGATGATTTCTTCGGACTACACTCCACAATTATTTCCAGGTATATTTCCCATGTGGAATCCTTTCCAATTATTTTCTTCTCTTCGGACATAACTTAACCCAAAAATGAGGCCCCAGGCCCAATACACAATGTTGGGCTTTTACCCCCACAATAGCTGTTAGGACATATATGTTTTAACTTGTTTAAGAACATATGTCACTTAGTTATGTAAATTGGCTAATCCTTTGACAAAACGCACTCTGCTTGTAATTGAGTAGTTCTAGGTGTTTTTAATACTTCAAGAAACAATGTTTCAAGGTCAAGTGTTGAAGTCATCAAGTCTGTCCAAGAGAAATCAAGTTGAAGTGCAAAGTTTTTAAAGCTCAACACCTTCTCGATAGCTACCTCGACACCTGGCTATCTGTCGAGATCTTCTGCTAATTCTTATCGCAATCTCGATAGCTTCTCGATAGCTGGTCGATCGATCGAGAAAGTTTCTGTCCCCTCGACACCTTCTCGACACCTTCTCGATAGCTGTATCTGTTGAGATTCATTAAACCTCGACACCTCTCGATTGATCGAGGTTACGGGAAATCAAAATTTCAGCTTTTTGATTTTTGGGCCAAGCTTATGTATTTAAGTAGGGTTTCTTTTCTCACAACCCTAGACTTATATAAGGCTTATTTTAAAGGCCGTCACATGAGAGAATACGAGGAGAACATATGCAAAAGGTGATAGATGCCTTATTCTCTCTGAAAGAAGCTACTGCGTCTTTGCGCCTTAGGGTTTTGTAACCAAGTGCTTCTTGATCTTCATTGTTGATGAAGTGAAGAACTTTGCAACCAACATTCTTCTTCCTTAAGTTGGTAAGTGAGTCACATATTGGGATTCGTGCAAAGGGGTTAGTCACGTACTGGGATCCGTGCAACAACAAAAAGGGTGGCGTTCATATATTAAAGAGTTCAGAGGTTCTGAAGCGGTAGAAGGTTTCTGCTGTGAGTTCATCTACGGGGATTGTAGAGTCTAGGGACAAAGGTTTTGTACTAGATCTGAAACTTCTCTTTACTATAGTGGATTGCTTCTCGGGAAGGTTTCCCCCCCAGGTTTTTTACTGTGAAACTGATTGGTTTCATTGGTTTTCCTGGGTCATCATATCTTGTCTTATTTATTTTTTCCGCTGCATGATTTTGACATGATATTGATGTTTGTTTGTTTTGACAAGTTTGATTCATAATAAATCTAATTAACAACTTGGGTTTAAAACTTGTTAATTCTATCAACCGGGGTCTAAATTTCCCAACAAGTGGTATCAGAGCGGGTTCACTCTGATTGGATTAATTTCTTGAGTGTGATCCATTGACCCCTATTGTCATCGATAAAGGACAATCTTTATTTATACCTCCTTTATTTGATGGAACTAATTATGCGTACTGGAAAGTTCGTATGAAAGTTTTTTTGCAAGTTCTAGGTGAACAGGTATGGCAAGCTATTGAAGTTGGCTGGATTAAGCCAAAAGAAGCGCCGGTGGATTGGGATGATGCAACAATCATAGCGGCAAATTTCAACAGGAGGGCCTTGAATGCTTTGTTCTGTGGGGTGACCAATGAAGAATTCAAGAAAATATCATCCACGGAAGTTGCCAAGGAAGCATGGACCATTCTTGAGACCACCTATGAAGGTACCAAGGCAGTAAAGACTGTGAACCTTCAACAACTCACTAGTAGTTTTGAAGAAATAAGAATGGAGGAGGATGAGACCTTTGATGAGTTCCATGCCAAACTCAAGGATATTGTGAATTCTGCCTTCATCCTTGGAGAATGTATTGCAGAATCTAAAATTGTGAGGAAAATCCTTAGGTCCTTACCTGAAAGATTCCATGCCAAGATCACTGTCATTGAAGAAGTCAAGGACATTGATCAAATTCCTTTGACTGAACTTGTAGGGAACCTTCAAACCTATGAGATGGGATTAGGCTCAATGGAAAAAGGTGGAAAGAGCAAAAACTTGGCTCTTAAAGGTATAGAGGAAGAGATTGAGGACTCTGAAAGTGATGATGAGGATGAAGATCTATCCTTCATAACTGATGAGATTATCAGACTTCTTCAATTTAGGAAAAAGGATAAAGGCAAACCTCCTAGGAAATCTAAATCCTCAAGAAAGGGCAAGAATGAGAAATCCCTCATCCAATGCCATGAGTACAAAGGTTTTGGTCATATGAGGATAGAGTGCCCAAACTACCTCATGAAGGAAAAGACCAAGGAGTCAAAAGATAAAAGGGTTGGTTGCTACCTGGAGTGATACTGAGGATGACTCTTCTGATGAGTTTGTGGATGAATGTCGTCAAGTTATGGCCTTTGCTGCCACAACCGATAAGGTGATTGTGGAGAGTGCTAGTGACAGTGAGGATTCTTCTGATGATGAAGTACCTAAGAAGATGACCCTTCAGGAAGCCTCTGATAAGACAGGCTTAAGATATGCTGTTTCCTCCTACCCCTCCTCATCCACAGCTTTTGGATCAAGGACTATCTTTGTGCCACAATCTGAGAAAGGTAATAAAGGTATGAAATCTAAAACTGATTTGTCTAATTCTAAATCCTTTGCTAGACCTCATGTTTGTCACCACTGTGGTGTTTCTGGACACATTCGTCCTAATTGCTTTAAGTTGTATCCTCATAAGCAATTGTCCAAACGGTTACAAGTTTTCTCTCAAGGACCTACACATTTGTTTGGAGAGTTATTAAAAGTCTTGAGCTTTTTAACCCAATTTCAGGAGAATTCTAATTCTTCAATGTCCTTTAGTAGACATACTAGGACACGTGCCTTTTCATCTTCACGGCCAAAGACTCGTGCTGTGTGGGTGAGAAAGGAGCCTAAGACTTAATTATCTTTTCTGTTTGTCCTCTACTTTGATTCTTTCTATCTAAAGTAGGACTTTTTGCTTGATTTCTTATCTGCTTTTGGAATCATGCTTTCATTCATCTGCATATTTCTATCATGTTTTCATGCATATGCATTTTTCTTTCATGCATTCATGTTGTTTATCTGTTTTTGTTTGGTTGTTTAGTTTTTATTTTGTTTTGTTTTCAAAATAAAAATTGAAAAAAAAAACAAAAAGAAAAAACAAAAACAGTGTGTGTTTTGTGTACATTGGTACTTGTGTACCTTGGATGACCATTGGAACAGAGTTTTCTAAACTTTGTATCTCTTGTAACTTAGATGAGCATCTCTATGCACAACTAAGCAAGTGAGCTGTGTGGCTCTTGTTTGTGATGAGTAAGATTAGGTTATCTCTTAAAACTTAACATTCATATCACTCTTTTTGACGGGTAGGACTAGAAAATCCTAAGAGAAAGGCATAAATAACCATCTAACCACTGGTGCCTGCCAATCATAATATGACACATGTATGCTTCGGCATAGCAAAAGTGCAGTGTCAAAGACATTCGTATGCTTCGGCATAGCAAAAGTGCGATGTCAAATGCTTAACATCTTGGATATTTCTTTTCTCTCTTTTATATACCCATGTATGATATGCTAAAAATAAAAAGAAAATATGCAAAGAAAATAAAAAGCAAAAAGATCAAAAATGCTTTAAATATGGTTGCAAGCGTGTATTCTAGGAGATGTGGGAGTTATAGGATGTACCTCGAAGGTGATAGTCCCCATCAAATGGCATAGCAAAAGTGCAGTGTCAAAGACATTCGTATGCTTCGGCATAGCAAAAGTGCGATGTCAAATGCTTAACATCTTGGATATTTCTTTTCTCTCTTTTATATACCCATGTATGATATGCTAAAAATAAAAAGAAAATATGCAAAGAAAATAAAAAGCAAAAAGATCAAAAATGCTTTAAATATGGTTGCAAGCGTGTATTCTAGGAGATGTGGGAGTTATAGGATGTACCTCGAAGGTGATAGTCCCCATCAAACAGTTATGATTGTGTGTGAGTTAAAAGTTATTTTCTCATATCTCAGATCGTCATAACATGTATACACATATGCAATCTTGCGATGTTTTTCACACACAACACGCAATATTCTTTGCTACTCTTGATACATGTGCAGGTACAATGTGATTTGGCCATCACAAGTGTTTACATGTGCTAATGTATGCTCACTAAACTGTCTTGACTTGTTTTTGAAATATAAAATTGGTTAGACTTGTTTAGTGTGTGTGTGTGTTTTGGGATTTATGTACTTAACATTTTTCTTGTTTTTCACATGTTTTGCATCCTTCTATTATCTTGTCATCCATAGCATCTTGTTTCATTACATTCATGCATTTATGTGGATTTCTTTGTGCCCCTTGATCATTCTTGATCATCTTTATGTTTCTCGGGTGAATCTTTCTAACTTCTTGTACCCTTTGTCAATCATGACAAAAAGGGGGAGAAATTGTGGAAACTTTTGTGGTTTCTGTTTAAGATTTTACAAGTTAGGGGGAGAAATACATTCCTTTGTAAGGGGGAGATGTGTTTCATCTTGTTAGGGGGAGTGTTTACTCCCTTCTTCTTGTACCTTGGGTCTTGTGACCATGTTTACATACATTGTGCTTATCTTCTTTATATGCTGATGTATGGTTCTTTCACCTATCTCTACATGTGTTGTTTTTTTTCTTTCTTTATACACATGTTTCTTTACTTGTATGCAATCTAATTATTTCTGTTTCACACAAGATGCCTTGATGAGTTTTGTTTAAAGTGTTTCAGAAATACAGGTTGTCAAAGTCTACTTATCATAAGCTCTCTTCTTGCAAAGTTTTTCAAGAGTTTGTGTTAGGATAGATTTTATTGTATTCAACAAGTGAATATGAGTTGAGTGATTTATGACTTCTCTCATATGCTCATTTGTTTGTTGTGGTTTTGTCACGGATTGCCAAAGGGGGAGATTGTTAGAACATATATGTTTTAACTTGTTTAAGAACATATGTCACTTAGTTATGTAAATTGGCTAATCCTTTGACAAAACGCACTCTGCTTGTAATTGGGTAGTTCTAGGTGTTTTTAATACTTCAAGAAACAATGTTTCAAGGTTAAGTGTTGAAGTCATCAAGTCTGTCCAAGAGAAATCAAGCTGAAGTGCAAAGTTTTTAAAGCTCGACACCTTCTCGATAGCTACCTCGACACCTGGCTATCTGTCGAGATTTTCAGCTGATTCTTATCGTAATCTCGATAACTTCTCGATAGCTGGTCGATCAATCGAGAAAGTTTCTGTCCCCTCGACACCTTCTCGACACCTTCTCGATAGCTGTATCTGTTGAGATTCATTAAACCTCAACACCTCCTCGACACCTCTCGATTGATCGAGATTACGGGAAATCAAAATTTCAGCTTTTTGATTTTTGGGCCAAGCTTATGTATTTGAGTAGGGTTTCTTTTCTCACAACCCTAGACTTATATAAGACTTATTTTAAAGGCCGTCACATGAGAGAATACGAGGAGAACATATGCAAAAGGTGATAGATGCCTTATTCTCTCTGAAAGAAGCTACTGCGTCTTTGCGCCTTAGGGTTTTGTAACCAAGTGCTTCTTGATCTTCATTGTTGATGAAGTGAAGAACTTTGCAACCAACATTCTTCTTCCTTAAGTTGGTAAGTGAGTCACGTATTGGGATTCGTGCAAAGGGGTTAGTCACGTACTGGGATCCGTGCAACAACAAAAAGGGTGGCGTTCATATATTGAAGAGTTCAGAGGTTCTGAAGCGGTAGAAGGTTTCTGCTGTGAGTTCATCTACGGAGATTGTAGAGTCTAGGGACAAAGGTTTTGTACTAGATCTAAAACTTCTCTTTACTATAGTAGATTGCTTTTCGGGAAGGTTTCCCCCCAGGTTTTTTACTGTGAAACTGATTGGTTTCATTAGTTTTCCTGGGTCATCATATCTTGTCTTATTTATTTTTTCCGCTGCATGATTTTGACATGATATTGATGTTTGTTTGTTTTGAAAAGTTTGATTCGTAATAAATCTAATTAACAACTTGGGTTTAAAACTTGTTAATTCTATCAACCAGGGTCTAAATTTCCCAACAATAGCCCTTCAAAATTTTAATTTTTCCCTCACATCCAAGGAGAAAAATTAGGATTTTGATTTGTTACGAAATAAAAGCTTAAGGTACAAAAATCTCTAAGCTCACACGCGTATAAGCATAGATTTACGCACTTCATCATTGTTATTTTCGTTTCCGTATTCCCAAAGTTCTATTAATTACTCTAGGCGGCGTTTTGTCTCTTGGATCCAATGGTGGGCTATCGATCCAACGGGTGAGCTTTTTCCTCAACATTTAGGCGGGGTAACTTCTATCATTTTGTTTGTCCCTATATAAAGCCTCATATAAGGTTACTGCTCTTTTACTTTACAAATTCTCAGATTCTCTAGCGCACTCGAGCATTCCAACCCACCAAGCACTTTCAATCATCAATCCTATTTCTACCAAGAACCCGTAAGAACCTCTCTACTGGCTAACGATCATTCTTCGATTTAGTTTGTGTAAGTTTCCCTTATTCGAACCTCTCATCTTCTCTTCGGCCAGTGTTCTTAGTCTTCGCACTATCATTTCTCAGTTGTTATTCGGTGTCTTCTTCTAGTTAAACAGGATAGGTAGATTTCAATATCTTGTCAATAGTCCTGCCCTAATAGAGGCATTTAAGGAAACCTACGGCATACCACAGGGAGTAAACCTGAGGTATTGTCCCCCAGAAAAGGTATTAACCGACCGAAGAGTGGGAGAAGTCGTAATCCCTATGATAGCATTCATAGAAGGAGGAATGACTCTCCCTATGGGGTTTATCACCCAAAGTTATCTTCATAACCATAGGCTCTCTCCTGATCAATGTGCACCTAATGTCTTTAGGATCTTGAGGGTGATTGACGCTTTGAACCGTCATTTAGGATTAGGACTCACTTGGCTTGACGTTGTACATATGTACGAGTGTCATAGCCAGAAAGGGGCGGGATATTATCTTAAATCCCAATCCGATGTCGTTCGGCTCGTCTCCTGCCTTCCTAAATCTAACAAAGGGATGAAAGACGACTATCTGATCATCTCGAGCGCGTGGCATAACGGTCTTCATTGCCCAGCCCAGCCAGGAGAGCCAAGTGGGACATCTTAGATTTAGATTTCCTAACAGTAGATTTAGGACCTTTGCTTTTTAATAGTTTTTCTTCTCTTTGTATCAATATTTTCAAGTTTCTAATTGAATTCTGTTGTGGTGTTAACATATAAAGCACACGTTTCTCCTCAACTCAGCCTTACAAACGTTGCCGCGCTCAACTACTTACTAAGATCAGAAATTTCTATAAGTGAAGACGGGCAACTCTGTGCCATTCCCCTCATTCTTGGTTACATACTAAAATCGAGCGACTGTCAGCCGGTCGGTAATGCCATAACGCAAGGAGACTATCGGATCAACTGAATAAACGTCTCTCGGCGTCACTTTCTAGCATCATTCGATCTCGCCCCTGTGCCACATCCAAATCCATAAGCGATACTACAGTTCATACAACCTATTCAACAAGTTCCTTTAGAAGAGGCTGCAAAAGGAGAAAGAGTTGCTTCCTCTACCCCTTTGCTTGAGGAGCAAATTGATAAGTTTTGGTTTGAAGGAGAGGCCTCGAAAAGGGTTCAAGTGGTACAAGTTTCAAACGTCGAGGAGGAAATTGACAGGCAGTCAAGTGCTCGCCCTTCTGTCTTGATAACTGGTTTTTCAGACGAAGAAGAGGACATGGTGAGTTTAAGGGACTTGATGAAGAACAGAGATAAAATAGCTGGGTCCAAAGAGACCAGTACATCTCAACCAATTGTTGCCCTTCCTCCACCACCCCCTCAGGCTCCTGATCTTGGCTTAAAACCATTGCCGGATTTGAAAAAGAAAAGGCCCCTCACTGATAATGAAGAAAGGAAGGTGGTTCCTCCAAAAGAAACCAAGCAACAAAAGGTGGTGAAAGACCACCGAAGCAAGAGGGCTTCATCTATTAAGAGCCGAGATGACCCTCTTGTAGGTGACGTGCAGCGAGGACCTCGCACATGGTCCCCTAAGCTGGAATTGGATAGTGCTCATATTTCTTGGGACACCTCCCTCAAAAACTACAATGGGGGGAAAGCAGGTCTTGTTGCTGAGGCCTTGGAGCAACCACTGCTCCTCCGATGAGACATGGATTCTTACAGGCGCTTCAGCCAGTATTTAGCCATGGTAAGTGAGTTAATCCACCTCTTTAGTTTAGGATGCTGATTTTTATTTTTTATTTTTTATGTTGACTTTTTTCATTCTGCTATGCAGATTACTCAGCAATTCTATGTGGCCGAGGAGTGGAATAAAAAGGCATATACTAAAGCCCATGCAGAGGCCCACTCTCGGTCTGAGGCAGAAAAGTCTCTAGGCAGTTTGAAGGAAGACTATTTTCGTCTGTCTGAGCAGTTCAAAGAGGTGACCAAGCAAAGGAATAGTCTTGATGCCGGTCTGAAGAATGCCGAGAAGCAAGCCGAAGACCAACGCTAGCTGCTGAATTTGACCGAGATCAATCTGGAAATAGAGAAAGCATTGGTGAAGGATCTTTGAGCTGAGCTTCAGAAAGCAAAGGAGGCTGCTAAACTGGCCTAGAAGAATGCTTAGTTGGCCAAGGAAGCGGTCGAGGCTGAAAGGCAGGCAGCGTACAAACTGGGGGTGGAAGAGACCCAAGTCAACCTTACTGAGCAATTTGCCTCGGTCAACCGAGAGTATTGCGATGTAACTTGGGGAAAAGCACTGGATGCTGCTGGGGTTCCTGCAGAGTCTGACTTGAGACTACCTGGGAGCATATACTACGATCCTGATATTCGTGAACTCCTAGAAGCTCTGGAGCAACCCCTAGTTAGCTAAACCCCTCCGGCTCCTGCTGAAGTAACCAGAGAGTCTGATCTGACTGGCAGTATGAGTAAGCGATCTGAGGGTGCTCAAGAAAAGGATAAAGAACAAGTCCCAGACGTTGTTGCTACCCAGCCCAGTCAGATAGTTGATCCCCCGGCCACTCAGACGAAGACTTAAATATCTAGGAGTTTTTATTTTGTACTTGTATTGTTATATAGTATTTTTTTTTTTTTATATGTAAGATTTTGCAAAATATTTTATTTTGATCAATGAAATCATTTCTCTTTTACTTTTAATGTCCTTGTTGCTTATATTATAAGGCTTACTATTATTGCGAACAACTATAACTTGTGATTATGGTAGAGTAGGTAAACTTAACAGTGATATCAGGCTGATAAGGCAAATAACTTAAATTAATACCGAAAAGAGTGGTTTATACAAGAATTATTAATAAGCAATGAAAGCAATAAGTGATATGAAAGTTTCACAGGCCTTCTTGAATGTGCAAAGCATATTTTTAACTGAGGAGTCCTGTTGTAAGTTAGAGTTAAATACATCCAGGAATTTCAGGCATGATTCATTATAAATCTAAACATTAATAATAACTGTATGGAGATGTTAATTAACCCAATTCATCTGGTTCGAGGACTTCAGGTATAATTGGATATAAGTTTAAACAGTTAAGAGAGTTGTAAACGAGTGTTAGCTAACCCAAATCATCTGGTCCGATGACTTCAAGCATGATTGGATTTAAGTTTAAACACTTAGGAAAGTTGTAACAGAGTGTTAATTGACCCAAATCATCTAGTTCGAGGACTTCAGGCATGATTGGATTTAAGTTTGAACACTTAAAGGAACTGTAAATGAGTGCTAACTAACCCAAATCATCTGGTTCGAGGACTTCAGGCATGATTGGATTTAAGTTTAAACACTTAAAGGAACTGTAAATGAGTGCTAACTAACCCAAATCATCTAATCTGAGGACTTCAAGCATGATTGAATTTAAATTTAAACATTTAAAGGAACTGTAAACGAGTGCTAACTAACCCAAATCATCTGGTCCGAGGACTTCAGGCATGATTGGATTTAAGTTTAAACACTTAAAGGAATTGTAAACGAGTACTAACTAACCCAAATCATCTGATTCGACGACTTCAGACATGATTAGATTTAAGTTTAAACACTAGAAGAAGCCTAAAAACTTTACATAATAAACTGGCACATTGATTGAAGTAAAGGTTTGATTAATAATAGTACCTTTTGAGGTTGTTTATATTCCAGGGGTGTGGTATTACATGACTATCCAAATCTTCCAAGAAATATGCCCCAATGTCAGCCCCTGAGGTAATACGATATGACCCTTCCCAATTAGGTCCTAATTTTTCCCAAGCTGGGTTCTTCGCAGTACCTACAACTTTCCTGAGTACCAAATCACTAGGTTCTAGAGGCCTTAGCTTTACGTTGGCATCATAACCCTGCTTGAGTTTTTGTTGGTAATGTGTTAATCGAACCATTGCATTTTCTCTCCTTTCCTCAATCAAATCCAAACTCTTTTTTAGCAACTCATTGTTGTCGGTCGAACTGAACAAACTACTTCTCATAGTTGGGAACCCAGTCTCTAGAGGTATGACAGTTTCAGCTCCATAGGTCATTGAAAATGGGGTTTCTCCAGTAGATCTACGAGGTGTAGTTCTATATACCCAAAGTACATGTGTCAATTCTTCCACCCATTTTCCATTTGCATCGTCTAGTCTCTTTTTTAATCCATTAACTATGACCTTGTTAACCGCTTCTGCTTGCCCATTCCTCTGGGGATAGGCAGGGGTGGAGTATCTGTTTGTGATTCTCAATTCGCTACAATAATTTCTGAATGCTTTGCTATCGAACTGTAGGCCATTGTCCGAGATGAGAGTATGAGGAACCCCAAACTGAGTGACAATATTCTTCCACACAAATTTCTGCACATCTACGTCTTTGATGTTGGCTAGAGGTTTAGCTTCGACCCATTTGGTGAAATAGTCTGTGCCAACCAGAAGGTACTTCTTGTTTTCTGCAGCTTTAGGGAATGGACCCACGATATCCAAGCCCCATTGAGCAAATGGTCATGGGCTAGATAGTGGCTTGAGGACTCCACCTGGTTGATGTATGTTTGGCGCAAATCGTTGACATTGATTGCACTTCTTAACATACTCATGAGCTTCTTTTTTCATATTCGACCACCAATAACCTTGAGTAATGGCTCGATGAGCCAAAGATCTACCTTTACTATAGCTCCCACAGATTCCTTCATGTAATTCTTCTAGTAGTAGCTTAGCCGCTTCGGGATGCATGCATAATAAGTATGGTCCAGAATAGGAGCATTTATAAAGTTTCTGGTTCTCGGATAGCCAGAACCTGGTCGCCTTCCTTCGAACTTTGTTAGCTTCCCCCCTTTCTTCGGGCAAAATATCCTCCTTCAAGAATTTAATTATAAGATCCATCTAGCTGAGTTCGGCCCTGATTTGGTGAACTTGGACTACCTTTCTTCTTGCCTCTATAGGCCCATGCAGGTCCTCAACGAGGATAACTCTCGGCAAATCTTGCGCCGAAGAGGTAGCGAGTGTGGCCAAAGAATCAGCATGTGTATTACCATTTCTAGGGATGTGTAGCAGATTAAAAGAGTTGAACTCCGATTGCAGACACTTAACTCGGCTCAAGTATCCCCGCATTCTTTCATCCTTCGCTTCAAACTCGCCTTGTACTTGACCAACGACTAATCTCAAGTCTGAGAACACCTCCACTGACTTTCCTCACATTCTTCAAATCATAGCCATTCCCATCAGTAAAGTTTCGTACTCGGCCTCATTATTTGCTGCAGTGAAGTTTAGTTTTATAGACTTTTCGATAATGATCTTCTCTGGAGATATTAACACCAGCCCTACTCCAGAACCCTTTTGATTTGCTGTACCGTCTACATATACTTCCTAGGGTGATGGGCCTCGTTGAGATATCATGGCAACCGATTTTTCATCCATGTCCTTCTCCACTGTTACCTCTTCTAAACTAGGCTCTGTGAACTCGGCCACCAGATCTGCGAGAACCTGGCCCTTGACCGAAGTGCAGGGCAGGTATTTGATGTCAAAAGCCCCTAGGATAGTGCCCCATTTAGCTATTCTTCCCGTGTAGTCAACACATCTAAGTACAGTTTTGAGCGGAAGTTGTGTGAGCACAACGACTGTATGTGCTTGGAAATAATGAGGCAACTTCCGCGTGCCAAGTACTACAGCCAAGATGGCTTTCTCCAGCAACAGGTACAGAATCTCGGCCTCATGTAATGACTTACTCACATAATAAACTAGCATTTGCACGCTTTGGTCCACTCGTATCAGTACCAAACTTACAGCAGAAGAAGCCACCGCAATGTAGGCAAACAGGACCTCATCTGGTTCAGGACTGGACATAATTAGTGGCCGAGCCAAATAGTCTTTAAGTTGTTGGAAGGCCGAAGCGCATTCTTCAGTCCACTCAAACCCTTTCCATTTGTTGATCAACGAGAAGAAAGGTTTACACCTGTCTGCTGATCGAGAGATGAATCGGTTCAAGGCAGTTGTCATTCCTGTCAATTTCTGAACTTTTTTCGAATTTCGAGGAGCCTGTAGATTGTGGATGGCCTTTATCTGATCGGGGTTAACTTCAATTCCCCTATGCGTCACCATGTACCCTAAGAACTTGCCTGACCCCACACCAAATGAGCATTTGGAAGCGTTTAGACGTAACTTGTACCTTCTTAGAACTTCAAAGATGTTTTCAAGGTCCTTTATATGTTCAGAAACGATCTTGCTTTTCACCACCATGTCATCTATATAAATTTCGATATTTTTGCCCAACTGTAGCTCAAACATCCTCGTCATCATTCTTTGATAAGTGGATCCTGCATTTTTCAAACCAAATAGCATCAGCTTGTAATGGTAGTTACCGATAGGGGTGACAAAAGCAGTCTTTTCCTGATCATCCAGGGTTAACGGTATTTGGTGGCAACCTTGGAAAGCATCTAGGAAACTCATCCGAGGGTGGCCGACAGTGGCATCTACTAGCTGATCAATTTTTGGCATAAGGAATGGATCCTTAGGACAAGCTTTATTTAAGTCAGTGAAATCTACACATACTCGTCATTTCCCATTCTTCTTCTTCACCACCATAGTGTTTGCTAGCCACTCAGGATAAAAAACCTCTTTAATAGCTCTAGCTTGTTTGAGCTTTATTACTTCTCTTCTTACTGCATTAGCGTGCTCCCTAGATGGGCGCTGAGGAGACTGCTTCTTAGGTGTAATCAATGAGTTGACCTTCAGATAGTGACAAATGAATTTTGGATCCACTCTTAGGGCATCGTAAGCGTTCCAGGTAAATACATCAAGGTTTCTTTTAAGGAACTCTATTAACTCCTCCTTTTCTTGCAGAGGCATCTGAGATTCGACTTGAAAGAACTTTTCAGGATTGTCTCCAATAATAACTATTATTAAATCTTTGCATCTAGTGCCCTCGTCTGGATCTTCGGCGAGCGATACCCGATGTTTTAACTGCTATAAACCCCTTTCGGCCTTAGCCGAGAACTCAGTTTCGAGCTTATGTTGAATGGCAGCCACTAAGCACTGTCTCGCCACAGATTGATCTCTTTGAATTTCACAAACTTGTCCTTCGAATGGATATTTAACTTTCTGATGCAAAGTAGAGGAAACAGCCCCTAGCGTATGAAGCCAAGGTCTGGCTACAATTGCTGTATACGGCGAATACACGTCTACAACAATGAAATCCACCTCCACTACCTCTAAGCCAGTCTATACGGGTAATCGTATCTGGCCCTTCGGGGTGACGACTCTTCCTTTAAAACTAACCAGGGGAGAATTGTATGGTGTTAAGTCACTAGGTTTTAGGTTCAACCCCTTGTAGAGATCAAGGTATATTATTTCTACAAAGGTAGTACTGTAGAGATAATGTACCTTGATCTCTACAGCACTACCCTAGTCTACCATTACCCTCTTCACATCATACCTTCAAATTCTGAGGGTGATTACTAAAGCGTCATCATGGGGTTGGATGGTTCCAATCTTGTCTTCGTCAGATAACCCTAAAACCGGTTGAGTATTCGGTTTAGCTCTCTTCGGACCTTGGCTAAAGTCCCCTGCGGGTAACCGGGCTACTGATATAACCTTGGATGGCCAGGATCCTATTCTCTCTGGTGCTGCGAAGATGACATTGATAGTTCCTAATGGAGGCTTTGAATGGTCATCTCTTCGGGGCTCTAAGCTCATCTGACCTCTTCGGTCACTGGAGTGGTGCAGGAGGTACCTCAATTTACCTTCGCGGACTAATAATTGGTCCAAATGATCCCACAAGCTCCTGTAATCCTCAGTGGAATGCCCATGGTCTTGGTGGTACTGGCAATAGAGATTATGATTACGCCTCTCAGGGTTCCCCATCATCTTATTCGGCCACTTAAAGAATAGTTCATTCTTAATCTTTTCCAAAACTTGGGGTACTGGCTCTCTGAATACAGTGTTGACTGCTTAAGGATTTGTTGATCTTGATTGCCTAGCAAAATCTTTTTGCGGTTTACTGTTATTGTAATGGTCCGACCTGAAATCCTTCGTCTCTTGGGGGATAACCTTGTCCTTTCCCTTCCCTTGTTGTTGATCTTCTTCGACCCTTTTATACTTTTCAATACGATTCATGAGCTGATGCATGTTAGTAACTGGCTTACCAGTTAAGGATTTCCTTAAACCATGGTCAGTGGAGAGGCCGAACTTAAACGTGCTAAGGGCCATTCCATCAAAATTGCCCTCAATATCATTAAACATCTCCCAGTATCTATCTGAATAAGTTTTCAAGGTCTCACCCTCTTGTGTGCTTAAGGATAACAGTGAAGATAAGGGTCTGGCCACTTTTCAGCATGTGACAAAATGGGAACCAAATGCTTGAGTGAGCTCCTTGAAGGAACTGATGGGGTTTGCTACCGGGCTGTCAAACCATCTCACTGCAACTAGTCCAAGACTGGAGGGAAAAACCTTGCACATCAAAATTTCATCCCTGGAGTAGACAGTCATTCTTTGATTAAAGTGACTCACATGCTCCACAGGGTTTATTTTACCATTATAGATGGTGAATGTCAGCTGATAAAAGCGACGAGGGAGCTTTGCTTCTTCAATCCTGCGTGTGAAAAGTGACCTAGAGATTTGATTCAAAGTCTTGCTCATAGCATCGTTCCCTACGCCTCCACGTGATGGGCTTCGAGGTTGCCTCTTATGATGATGCTTTTCTTCATAGGAAAAGGATTCATCGACTGGTGTTCATGATCTCTGCTTGTAAGTGACGTCCTGTTGGTCATCAGAATCTTTATTAAAATATGAAGAAATCTGTTTCCTCTTTGCATGGCGCAACTCTCTCTTTAGCCTTTAAATTTCTAGTTGCATGTTCTGGTTCTTCTCTGCATGAGATATGTGACTTCCGCCATGTGACTGGCTTCGATCAGTATGCGTAGCATGCACACTACCTTCATGATCTTGCCTTTGCTCCAAATTGAGAAAAGGGTCTACGTGTTGGGATGCCCTAGATTCTGCTGGTTGTTGCCTTGGTTTAGCCATTATCAACTGTTGCTCCCACTTTCGCTCAAGCTCTCCCCACAGACGGCGCCAATTGTAAGGTTAGGATTTGTAGCCTAAGCCCAAAACAATGAATTTGTAGAGAGTGGGTGAAAGAGCTAGATTGATTGTAAACTTAGCAACGATTAACAATAATATCCATGTATGAACTAGCATAAAAATACACGTAAAAATGAAATGAACTGACGTTCGATGAGATATATTATTGATTGAATAGTTATTACAGTTCTTAGAGTTACAGTAAAGTCTTTCTCCACCTCTTATTCTCTTTTTTTTCGAACCTTTTCTTTAGAGACCTCTCTCGTTTATATAGCCTTCTTCTAGACCATCTTTATCGTTTACTTGTTCTTCATCCAAGCAATCACTTGAGTACATGTCACATCAAGTATCCTCTTTAGTCCCTCAAGAGTGTTGGTGGTTGAAGTTACACTGTTCAGGGGTCTTCTCCACATAAATGTGGCCAGAAAAGTTGCTGTAGTGCATTAAACATGGTGGTAGCAGCTTTTTCTTTAGATATTTCTCTGTTCTTATCATCTCCAGACATGCCCAGAGTTTGTCCTTATCATGGAAGTTGTTAGGAAGATCGCTTGAACCTCTTAGGTGCTTGTTTGGTCGAAACTCTCTGTATCCGAGGAAAATAAGCTCTTTGGCCGACTGATGATCTCTTTGGACTACACTCTACAATCATTTCCAGGTATATTTTCCATGTGGAATCCTTCCTAATTATTTTCTTCTCTTCGGACATATCTTAACCTAAAAATGAGGTCTCAGGCCCAATACACAATATTGGACTTTTACTCCCACAATTGTCCTATGAAAATAACATTTATAATTATTCAATTCTCTCCTGTACTTCTTAATCATTTTCCCTCTCCTTTTTTTTCATCAACATTCAACTTTTAAAATTCATTCCTTTTTATTTTACTAAAAATTAAAAAAAAAAAGTTTTCAGCGTGAATTTATCGACTTTATGGCATATGACGAGAATAGATAAAACTAAATCTACCACCGGAGTTTTAAAGAGAACTAAATCTACCACCGGAGTTTTAAAGAGAGTGGGTTCAAATTCTTTCACTTGATACCTTTCTCAATTCTCTTATTTATGAACACAGTTGACCGTTACATTTTGTCCAAGTCCAACCTTTCCTCTTCCTCATTTTCTTAATGCGTTTTCAGATTGGACCTCAAATAGTCCATTACATATATACCCGGAAAGCATGTAATTGGGATAATTCTGCAAAAGGAAACATTTCATGGATTTGGAACCGTGCAAGCCCCTGAATCACTACAAAAAGTTTCTACTTTTTTATTTTTTACCTCTTCTAACTTTAAACTTTTTTACTTTTTAAATCTTTTTGATTTTATGGCTGATATTAAAAAGGGTCTTATTAACGTGTGCTCTTACGGCACACATTAAATTATTTATTTTTAAAAATATTTTTTAAAAATTAAAAAAATTATCAATACTTTTTTAATTTTAAAAACTTTTTTTTTTAAAAATAAAAATTATTATACACCCTCAAAACAGACGTTAACAAAATCCTATTAAAAATAACTTTCTTAACTTTTTATCAAAACCACTAAAAAAATTTACTTGATACAATAGTCCTCACTATTGCACCGATCCCAATGCCACGTTACACGCAAACTTTAGGTTAGTAAATCGTTGATTGCCGTATCCGTGTTACTGTGTATGAGTCCCAAACTCCCTCAATAATTGAGAGGTCAGAGAATAGTGCTGTAGACTTTCATTAGTTGCACCTGGCTAGCTCGTTCCAGTCTTGCATTGACTGACTACTGACGAGCTAATAATAACTCTATTGCTGATGCTGAGTGCTCCCTAGCTGTTTGCTTCGGGTTTCGAGTTCTTTGTCTCATGTCTGACATTTGTTTCTAACTTTCTATTGTGTGCCATATGAACGTTATGTTGAAGAAAATCTCCATTATCTTGTTCCATTCTTGTACTACTCCCAGATGTCGTGTTATGCTTTTAAGCTTAAACAATACGTTTTTTTTAAAGCTTTAACAATACTTTTTAAAATCTCTATGATTTAATGGCTGATATTAAAAATAACATTCTTAACTATTGTTCAAAACTACTAAAAAAATTTGTATGATATAATAGTTTTAGTTATTTCACCTTATTTCAATCCCACGTTACACACCAGCTTCCAGTTAGTGTTATTAAATTCGTTCCGTTCCGGCCGGAATGGCCGGAATATTTCGTACCGGGATGCAATCCGGAACGGTAATTCCACCCGTTCCACCTCGGGTCCAATTCCGGCCAGTTTCAGGTCATTCCGGCTATTCCGGTTGATTCCGGTCAATTTCGGCAATTTTTAGCCAAAAAAAGAAAAAAAACTTAAACTCACAAACCCATCAACACAGCATCTTTCCACCTAGCACTGATCGCCTAAAGAAGTTCAAAACTTCAAATCAAATCCACTACAAAGCTACCAAATGATTTGAAAAAAAAAAAAAAAAGGAAGAAGAAGAGAATAGAAATTTAGAGCAGTTGTGAAGGAAGCTCAAATTTTTGCTGCGTTGGAAACTTTCTTCTTTAGTCCAGAACTTAAACTTTTTGTCTGGGTCTCTCAAACTTTCCATGAACTACTTCTGTAAGTGTAAGTCAGATGGAAATATGAAATGAAGAAGAAAGAGTGGAGGAGAAGGGGTAAGAAATGCACGTGGGTGACCTAATAGGATTAGGTGAAAAGTGGCTTCCTAGATGTTTCCTTTCATGCTTATTTACAAAAATATCCAAATTTAAATTTTAAAATAATCAATTTAATCACTTTATTATTATAGTAATATTTATTTTAAAAGAGTATATTACATTCATTAAATATGATATTACATTTATAAAATTTGAGTTAAGAATAACAATGAGTAATAACATTTTTTAATTAATTACTAATATATATATATATAATTAGTAATTTTGAAACAGTCTAAAACAGTACATCAAAAAAGACTGATACCGAAATATTCCGTTCTAATAAACAAACCGAAACCAACACCAAAACAATATTTATAACAATAAGTTGACAGTCATATCTTGCTACTATGTATGAGCCCAACCTTCCTCAATAATAGTTCAGCAAAAAAAAAATCTTCCTCAATAATAGAGAGATCAGAGAATAGTGTTGTAGACTTTCATTAGTTGCACCTAGCTAGCTCGTTCCAGTCTTGCATTGATTGACTACTGACTAGCTAATAATAACTCTACTGCTAATGCTGAGTGCTCTCCTAGCTGTTTGCTTTGAATTCTGAGTTCTTTGTCTCATCTCTGACATATGTTTCTAACTTTCTATGGTGCCATATGAGCCACGCAATGTTGAAGAAAATCTCCATTATCTTGCTCCTTTCTTGTACTATTCCCAGATGTCGTGTTATGCTTTTAAGCTTTAATAATATTTTTTAGGCGAAAAGCACATTTTCGTCCCTACATTTTTAGGCGATTTCTATTTTGGTCCCTAAATTTTATTTTTACCGTTTTTAGTCCCTATTTAAAAAAACGCCATCTATTTTAGTCCTTTCCGTCAGTGTCCTAACGGAAAATCCTAGGTGGCAGACGGAACTTTTAAAATAATAATAAAAAATTTTATTTTGCTATTAAAAAATGTCACGTCAGCATTTAAATTAAAAAAAATTAATTTATTAATTTTAACTAAATAAAAAATATTAAAAACAGAATTAAAAACCAAAAATCAAATGAATTGAGATTTAAGTGTGTATTGAACAAGAATAACAAGAACACAAACTCAAATCTTAGAACACAAACCCAGAAAAAAAAAAAAACTCCAAAACTGAAATTTCGTTTTCCTTTGCTTTTCTCAGGAACCAAACAACCGCGAAGGATCATTTCTATCTAAGTTTATGTGAAACCTTTCTACTGTCCAAATAAACAAAAACAACAGAAAAAATTCAAAAAGAGGAAAACTCCAAAATTTATTTTCTTTTGCTGAACCCGACCAAGATCTTTTAGAATCAAAGAATCCCCAACAACAAACTGCTCATCATCATCATCCAAACCTGACAAAATCAACAATCAATAACTTAAATTTACTAAATTGAACAAATAATTCTAAAATCACACAAAAAAAACCATAACAATTCATTAAATATAATAAACCAAACAGATCCAAAACTCATATCTGAGTTTTGAAAGACAAGGACCCATCAACGACGTCGTCGAAGGCACCCAAAGAAAGCGGATCTGAATCAGACCAGACTCGCCGGCTCCAGCTTCGGCACCGCGAGACATGAAGAGTTGCTGTTGGAGCATGATGGCAGCAGCGGCAGCTGCGGTGGAGGACTTAGTAGTGCCGAAAATCTGGTGGTTACGGAGCTTGGAAGTGAGGGCGGAAGAGATCTCTGGGCTTGAGGTCCCACGGGATTTTTGGGTTGAGGTCAGGCCAAGAACACGATGGGATGGTAGAGAACATTTGCTCCAAGAAGTCATCGTGGGTGTTGTTGGGGTCGAAGTGTGAGTTCTGGAGGTGTTGAATCTGAGAGTTTTGGATCTGCTGTGACTGTTGTTGATGTTGTTGCTGTTGATGATGATGATGATTTTGGAGGTCTTGGAGTGAGATTTGAGTTGGGTTTAAGAGGGAGTTCATTCCTTGCATTTCTCTGCTACAAGGTTGCATATCTGTTTGTGTTGGAATATGAGAGAGAGAGTCGTGAATGTTTTGGTGGGTTTCTACGGGAATGAGAAGTTTTGGGGTTTCTGGGCTTGAGGTCCCACGAGGTTTTAGGGTTGAGGTCAGGCCAAGAACACGATGGGATGGTAGAGAAAGGTTTTTGAATTTTTTCTGTTGTTTTTGTTTATTTGGACAGTAGAAAGGTTTCACATAAACTTAGATAGAAATGATCCTTCGCGGTTGTTTGGTTCCTGAGAAAAGCAAAGGAAAACGAAATTTCAGTTTTGGAGGTTTTTTTTTTTTTCTGGGTTTGTGTTCTAAGATTTGAGTTTGTGTTCTTGTTATTCTTGTTCAATACACACTTAAATCTCAATTCATTTGATTTTTGGTTTTTAATTCTGTTTTTAATATTTGTTATTTAGTTAAAATTAATAAATTAATTTTTTTTAATTTAAATGCTGACGTGGCATTTTTTAATAGCAAAATAAAATTTTTTATTATTATTTTAAAAGTTCCGTCTGCCACCTAGGATTTTCCGTTAGGGCACTGACGGAAAGGACTAAAATAGATGGCGTTTTTCTAAATAGGGACTAAAAACGGTAAAAATAAAATTTAGGGACCAAAATAGAAATCGCCTAAAAATGTAGGGACGAAAATGTGCTTTTCGCCTATTTTTTAAATCTCTTAGGGGTTGTTAGTTGTTGGTATATTATTTTAAATTTTACTGATGTGTGTTTAAAGAGTTTATAATTTTTTATTATTTTAAAAATATATTTTTAATTTTTAAATAATATTATTTATATTTTAACACATTTTTTTTTATTTATACAATATTTTAAAAGATTGAAAACTATTCTTTAAACACCGATACCAAATCTTTAATAGCTAATATTAAAAATAATTTTCTTAACTGCTGATCAAAACTACTAAAAAAAAGTTGCATGATATAATAACCTTAGTTATTCCACCTTATCTCAATCCCACGTTACGCACCAGCTTCCAGTTAGTAAATCGTTGATAGCCATATCCTTATTACTGTGTATGAGTCACAATCTTCCTCGATAGAGAGTCAGAGAATAGTGTTGTAGACTTTCATTAGGTGCACCTAGCTAACTCGTTCCAGTCTTGCATTGACGGACAACTGACTAGCTAATAATAACTCTACTGCTGATGCTGAGTGCTCTCCTAACTTTCTATGTTGCCATATGAGCCACGTAATGTTGAAGAAAATCTCCATTATCTTGCTTTCTTGTACTACCCGTGTTTTGTTTTTAAATTTAGTGCGCCGTTCAATTGGAGTAAAAATAAGAAGGATGAAAAAAATAAGAAAAAAAAAATAATGTTTTCAGTTTTTTCTTGTTTGGTTCAAAAAAAATAAAATATATAGGATGAAAAATGTTGGAAATAAAATTCACTCGGGCTTACAAATTTTTTTCCTGGAAAGAAAAAAAGAGAAAGGAGAGGCTTAGCACTTAAATTACATATTTACCCCTTCTTTGACATGTTATAGGTAAGTTTTTTTCTTTTTATTTTTTTTATGATGGTCCGTTTGTTTCAACTTCAAATCACTTCCGGAAATCAATTTCCGGAAAATTGATGCGTTTGGGTCGAAGGGAAAATTTGGTCAATGGAAAGCATTTTCTGCTTTGACCGAAAAAAGGCCTCCCGCTGGGTGAAATTCATTTCACCCCCTATTTTCCTTAAACCAATTTCCGGAAATTCTCTCCACTCTCCAAGTTCTCTCACGCAGCATCACACTCACTCTCCAAGCTCTCTCTCTCACACTCACTCTCCAAGCTCTCTGAAGCTCTCTCACACTCTTTTTTTTTTTGGGCGGGGGGGGGGGTTTGGGGATAGAATCATTGAGAGATTTTTAAGTAGGATTTTAGAGAAATGAATGTTATTTATGTTAAATTATCGATTTTTTTTTTCTTATTTTTATGAAAACTCTTCTTTTAACTACACCGGATAACCCTATTAAAAAAAATACAGAAGATAATTATGCTTTTGATTTAAATTTGAACACGGAGAAGGACTTGAAACTTGAAAGTTGAAACCATTGCCCCTGTACAATAATTTCGCCATGAAGAGGGTACTATGGAGCTAGTTTGGAATTTTGCTAAGGTTTGTTTGGTTGAGAGAGTAGAAAAGTGAGATGATAGAAAATAGAGATGATAGAAAAGATTTAGTTTTTTCTCGTATGTATTTGGTTGGGAAGGTAAAAAAGTGGAGGGATTGAAAACTCTTTTATTTGGTTGAGAAGAAAAGTGAAAGGATAGAAAATAAAATTTGAATAAAGTTACCATTATATCTAATTTAAATAAACAAAAATAATAAATTATATTTTACTAAAAATATGTAAGAAGTTCAAAAACCCAAAACTTTTTTTCAAAAAATAAAAAAGCCAAAACAAATTTTTTTTTTTATATATAAAAACTAAAACAATTGAAAAAAGGAAGGGATTGTACGAACACAAAAGAAAAGAATAAAAAAATAAAAAAAAATAATAATAAAAAAATGGAAAAGACAAGAATGACCTAAATCACAAGCCAAGCACGCAAGTTCTCATAAAAAATTAAGGCTGTGTTTGTTTCGCGTAAACGTTTTCCGGAAAATACATATTTTCCGGAAATGCTATTTTCCGGAAAAGGAAAATGTATTGAGGTTGTTTGGCTGTCTCGGAAATCGATTTACGGAAAATCAATTCCGGTGTTTGGTTCGGTCAAATATTTTACGGAAAATGCTTTACGGAAAATCAATTTTTATGTTTGGTGCAAGTAAACATTTTACGGAAAATAAAATCCATTTTTTCCGGAAAATCAATGTTCATGTTTGGTTTGTGAATTAATTTTACGGAAAATGCCTTACAAATTTCAACTCCTTTGTCATCTAGACAAACCTGTAATAATTAGAACCTAATCATTCACTTCAACATACACCTGCATTGCGTATACATATCTGTAACAGTACAAAAATAATCATCCACTTCAACATAAAAAATAATCATTTAAATATACCGATAATATTAATATAAAAATAGCCACATTCATCGTTCACCATTGTCATTACACCTCCATGGTGTACAAAAATGATACCTACTCGTGGTATCTGAATAGTACAAATACATAACTGTATTGTCCCAATAATACAAAGTACTACATATAATACAATAGTAGGTTAATACTAGTTCTACAACAACAGTGAATCCATAAAGCTACCATCACAGTCTACATGAAACAGGCAAGTCAAAGTTGTGAGAAAAAAAAACCATCCAACCACAGCTTTCGCAGCCTAGCATTCTTAGCCAGAAATCCCCGTGCTACCTTCTCATTTTCACACAGATGGTCAAACGCAGTTGCAAGCATTTCTTCACTATACCCATCCGCCATCATAGCCATAACCTCATTATAAAGAGATGTATAATCTATCGGGCCCCGATTGATTTCTTTAAGAGCCGTAGCTATATCCTTCAACTGATCAGACAGATCAGTCAACACGCTATCATCAGCAGTAGAATGTGCACGACCTCTTTTACGGGATTTTGAAATTCCCGACCCAGTTGTGGAGGACTCCACTACATTCTTACCTTTTTCCACCACATCTTCCTCCACATTATCAGCAACAAATTCAGCACTGTCGCCATTATCTGGCTCATTTTCATAATCTATATAGGACTTTGAAAAGCCACCTGTGGCTGTGTCCTTGCCCACAACAAGAGCTAACTCATCATACATCTCTATTTTCTTGTTTAAAAACTCCGCATGCTTTCGATGCGCCTGTAAAGGAGAAAGGAAC